>NW_022196905.1:84326666-84330610 GCF_008632895.1 Mastomys coucha
TGTCCTGGAACTCACTCTGTAGACCAGGCTGGCCTGGAACTCAGAAATCTGCCTGCCTCTGCCTCTCACGTGCTGGGATTAAAGGGATGCGTCACCACAACCCGGCGACAATAAATAAAAAAGCCAGGCAGTGGGCAGTGGGCATACCTTTAATCCCAGCACTTGGGAGGCAGAGGCAGACAGATTTCTTGAGGTCGAGGCCAGCCTGGTCTTCAGAGTGAGTTCCAGGACAGCCAGGGCTACACAAAGAAACTCCGTCTTGGAAAAACAAAAACAAGCAAACAAAAAAGAATCATTAGTGCTTGGCTTCATTAAGCCTAAGGTTTAATGAACCAAGCTTTTACACGATGATTAGGCCTCAGTCCTGCCAAACATACGTTAAATCAAAAGTTATGTTTTTCACACTTTGGGAATTTGTTTGGAGCACAGCTGAGTTGAGTGAAGAACTGTGATCCTACACTAAATGCTAATCTTGAAAATAAAATGTAAACATCCTAATTCAAAGAATTAGCTAATTGAATTTTACTGCAACCACTGGCTGCTTCCCAGCAAGTGTATGAGTGAAATACAAATTTACTTCATAGTAAATTCGAATGTATACTCAGCAAGCCAGGCCTTATTTCCCAAGGGGTCAGGACTGTCACAGTTTTCCTGAAAGGAAAAGAGCATCCCTTTCTACTTCAAACCAAAAAACGCTAAAGACCCTGGGATCCTTGGGAAGGCTGCCAGGGACCCTGGGATCCTTGGGAAGGCTGCCAGGGACCCTGGGATCCTTGGGAAGGCTGCCAGGGACCCTGGGATCCTTGGGAAGGCTGCCAGGGACCCTGGGATCCTTGGGAAGGCTGCCAGGGACCCTGGGATCCTTGGGAAGGCTGCCAGGGACCCTGGGATCCTTGGGAAGGCTGCCAGGGACCCTGGGATCCTTGGGAAGGCTGCCAGGGACCCTGGGATCCTTGGGAAGGCTGTCAGGACTGTTTGCCCTGCCTTGTCCCTTGGCTGAGGCTTGAGGTATTAGCTATCTACCTGTTACAGACAATTTTTATCAATTTGACCCAAATGTAGTCATACCTGCAAAAGAGAAACTCGATTTTAAAATTACTTCCGTCATACTGACCTGTGAGCATGTGTGGGGGGCACGTGCTTAATTGCTAATCCATGTAGAAGAGCCCAGACCACCAGAGACAATAACACCCTTGGGCAGGTGGGCCTGGGTTATACAAGAAAGGTATGAGCTGAGCAAGGAAGACGGGAAAGGCCAGTACCCAGTGCGGGTGTGTATTTCAGTTCCTGCCTCCAGGTTCTCCTGCCTCAGCTTCCCTCAGTAGTCATGGTGCTGATCACAGCAACAGAAAAGCAAACCAGAACACTAGCTAGCTATCTCCCTCTCTGGACTTTGCTGAGAAATTCTACTCCAGCCCCTAGCAACAGGGCTGGCAAATGATCCTTATGTGCCAGGAATAAAGAGCCAGTCTTCACAAAGTCCAGTAACAGTTAACAAGAGACACTCCTCAGTGAGCCAAAGACGAACCTGACGTCTACACCAGATGACCAACAGTGACATCATTCACAGTTGCTCTGGTTCAAGTCTAGCCCAGCATTGTTCTTGATGAGTCTCCCCTTCTGGTCCACATTTACAGGGAAAACAGTGCCTCCCAGAGGCCACCACGTAGGAACAGCAGTCCCTGGTGAGACAAATGACAGGCGAGGGAACAGACATCTGAAAGAATGGAATCATTTAATAGTATGGTCCAGCTTATTCCCGCCATTGGGATAGTATCCCATCCTAGTATTAACTAAGCCGGAGCCTGCTTAGCTTCCAAGATCATATGAGATCAGGCGTGCTCGGGTGGATACAAGTACAGACTCTGGGAATCATTTCTACAAAGTTCAAGTGTGTTGTTTCATTTTTATTGAAAATGTGAAGGCTTCTTTTCTGTTCGCTCTTTCTTTTTTCAGTGTCATCTGTCCCATGGGCTTCCAACCTATTAGTCACAATGTACTGCAGCTCCGTCACCTCACCCTGGATTCAAACCTGAGAAAAAAACAAACCAGCTCTGATGACCCCTGGCTTCAGTTTTAAGCTAAACGTGGCTGAGGTAGTCTGGATGGGGAAGTAAAGCAAAGTTGTATTGAACATCTCAGGACATGCCAGGCTTGGGTTAAGTGTGAGCCACAACCTGCTACTTCTCTCTCTCTCTCTCTCTTTTCTTTTTTTTTGGTTTTTCGAGACAGGGTTTCTCTGTGTAGCCCTGGCTGTCCTGGAACCCACTCTGTAGACCAGGCTAGCCTCGAACTCACAAATCCACCTGCCTCTGCCTCCCAAGTGCTGGGATTAAAGGAGCGCGCCACCACTGCCCAACCACCACCCAGCTCAAAGGGTTGAGTTCTACATAGCCTCACTTTCCACGATGCAGCCGCTCAGGCAGATAGGCTTTGATCTAGGTATCTTTCCGGGAACTCTGAAGTCACCTTTTCCCATTCCAGAAGGTAACTTTGACAAAGACAGTAACTGTGTCTGATTTAACCATTACTAATCAGCAATGGCGCAGCTCCCAGACCATGTTGGTTAAATAAATACAGATAAAGCCAAAGTTCAAATTCCTGCCTCTGGCCTTACCATTCTTCTAGTAAATCAAATTACTTCTTAATCTTGTCTTTTGATCGTGTCATCTACCCGACATTAAAAGGAAATGACAAAATGAACAAAGGACAGGAGGGTCAGAGGGTAGGGACATGATGGCATTGAGGTTGGCATCGAGGTGGAAGGGATGAAATCTGGGCTCAGGCATCAGCCACAGGTGAAGTCCCCCGGGCTCTCCTCCAGAGTAAATCAATGACGTGCCAGGAGTCCAGACCATGCATCTCTTCCACAGCTGTCTCTGACTGGTAGGTTTTATGAATCTGTTATTTATGATTTTTTTAAAAAGATTTATTTATTTTTATATGTTAAGTACACTGTACCTGTCTTCAGACTCCAGAAGAGGGCGTCAGATCTTGTTAAGGATGGTTGTGAGCCACCATGTGGTTGCTGGGATTTGAACTCAGGACCTTTGGAAGAGAAGTTGGTGCTTTTAACCACTGAGCCATCTCTCCAGCCCCTATTTATGACTTTTTTTTTTTTTTTTTTGGTTTTTCAAGACAGGGTTTCTTTGTAGCCCTGGCTGTCCTGGAACTCACTCTGTAGACCAGGCTGGCCTCAAACTCAGAAATCTGCCTGCCTCTGCCTCCCAAGTGCTAGGATTAAAGGCATGCACCACCACCTCCCGGTGATTATTTTTAAAATAACAATAAAAGGCAGAAGGGGCCAGGCACAGAGACAAGCAGATCTCAGTGAGTTCAAGGCTAGCCAGGGCTACACAGCGAGACCCTATCTCAAAAGGAAAAAGAGAACTAGAATTTTTCTTTTTTCTTATTTTGGTTTTTCGAGACAGGGTTTCTCTGTATAGCCCTGGCTGTCCTGGAACTCACTTTGTAGACCAGGCTGGCCTCGAACTCAAAAATCCGCCTGCCTCTGCCTCTCAAGTGCTGGGATCAAAGGCGTGCGCCTCCACTGCCTGTCTAGAGCTAGAAATTCTTAACAGAAAATTTAGAAAGAGGACTGACACAGGACCTTCCCATAAAGATGTAACTAACCTGCTACGGTTGCTTTTTCTTTCCTTTTCCTTTTTTTATTTTTTTAAAAAAATACTTATTATTTATTATGTATACAGCATTCTGCCTGCATGTATTTCTTCAGGCCACACAAGGGCACCAGATCACATTTATAGATGGTTATGAGCCACCATGTGGTTGCTGGGAATTGAACTCAGTTCCTCTGGAAGAGCAGCCAATGCTCTTAACCTCGGAGCCATCTCTACAGCCTCCCATCCCCCTTTTTTGAGATAAGTTCTTACTGTGGACTGGACTGGAACTTGGTATGTAGACCAGGATGGCCTTGAACATAG
>NW_022196905.1:84330620-84335223 GCF_008632895.1 Mastomys coucha
GTTCTTGATGTATATAGTTCTGGTTGTCTTAGAACTCATAACACAGGAGCCAGGCTAACCTCAAACTCACAAGACCCACCTGCTTCTGTTTCCCTACCAAGTGCTAGGATTAAAGGCATGTACCACCCTGCCTATCATTATTCTTTATTTTGTTTTTTGAGATAGGGTTTCTCTGTGTAACAGAACCCTGGCTGTCTTAGACTTGCTCTGTAGACCAGGCTGCCTGCTCTGTCTCCCGAACACCAAGACTAAAGGTGTGCACTACCATGCCCAATACCTCAGCATTCTTCTTCTTCTTCTTCTTCTTCTTCTTCTTCTTCTTCTTCTTCTTCTTCTTCTTCTTCTTCTTCTTCTTCTTCTTCTTCTTTTTTAAACAATTAAGTCAATTTATTCAAACAGTTGACTTAGGCATCTGCAATGGTGACTTCAACCTCGACTCCTGGCTCAATGCTGATGGAAGTAAGCTGCTTAACAATCTCAGGACTATGTAGATCACCCCTTACTCCACTTCTTTGTAAGTTTTCCCTTATTTATACTTTTGGTTTTTGTTTTATATGTATGGGTGTTTCGTGTGCATGTATGTCTGTGCACCACATGCATGCCTGGTCCCCAAAGCCAGAAGAGGGCATCAGACCTGGAACTGGAGTTACAGATGACTGTGAACCCACCACTGCAGTGCTGGGAATTGAACCAGGTCCTCTGGAAAAGCAGCAAGTGCTCTTAGCCACTGAGAAGTCTCTCTAGCCTCCTATGAATATTTTTTAAACAAACTGTGATCATTTCGGTGTATGTAATTTGAACCTGGTTTGTTCCTCTCCTAGTATTGTATTTTACTTCTGTCATGTACTGATATTATTATTTCATAACATTTGGTTCAGAAGTTTTAGTGAAATGGAGTGAGATTCTGCTGCTGATCATCATTAAATGTTCATGCTCTTTCAAACTAGCTCAGTGGCAAAGCAGTTTTAAAATTCCAATTCTTATAACTGTCAGGAGAGGAAAACATTTTTACAGTTCCCTCTTTCTTGCTGTTAAATATTTTAAAAACTACAAAGAATCAATAACTATGACTGTGTTTTGTTTATCAAGCTGAGCAAATGCCATTGTTCTCTGCCGGCTTTCCGGAAGCTGAACATTGAGAGAATAAAGGAATAACCCTTAGCCCAATACAGACTGGCTGTCTGGGTCAGGGGGAAGAGAAAAGATCCAAATGTGAAGAAATCAGAGCCAAGTCTTTATGTGAAAGTCAGTGACATTGCTTCCATCTAGCTGGTTTGGGGATCTTGTTGTTGGTTGTTTTTGTTCTGCGACAGGGTTTCTCTGTGTTGTCCTAGCTGTCCTGGAACTCTTCAATGTAGACCAGAGTGCACCACCACATCCTGCATGGGTTTCTTCTGTCTGTCTGTCTGTCTGTCTGTCTGTCTTTTCTATTAAGATGCCCATACTACAACAAAACAATGCAGCTCCCAACTAAAATTGGATACAATTCTTAGCAAGATATATGGAAGTCAAAAGACTGCCTCTTGGAAAGCTTCCCACATGGGAGGCAGAGTGGCAACCCGAGGGAAGCAGGAAAGAACATACTCATAGTGCTGGGTGCTTTGCTCAGGGTTAGAACACTCAGCTAGCGTGTACAAGGCCAGAGGTTCTATCCCCAGCACCATAAAAACAAAACAACACACACACACACACACACACACACACACACACACACACACACACGGGGCGGGGGTGTTCCGGGAGGCTTGAAAACAAGTGGGGTATGTAAAAAGCCTACCCACACCACCAAAGCAACTTATTAATTACAAAGACAGGCACCTGGGGGGTTGAGGCAGGGCGAGTTCAAGATCATCTTCAGTTACATTGCAAGTTTAAAGACTCCTGGGCTACATGAGTCATTCTCATTCTCAGTCTTTTTCTCTGGGCTACATGATTCAATCTCATTCTCTCTCTGTCTCTCTGTCTCTCTCTCTCTAAAAAAAAAATATTATTACTTATAATGAAAACCTTAGGTGTGTTGAGCCTCCTGAAGGATATACTATGAAAACTGCAATTTTGTAGTCCCTTTGACCCCAAGGCTGGAGCCCGGACGAGACAAACTTAAGTTGAGAGCATTCTACAAAACACCACTTGCAAACATGTACACCTCTGTCAAGACCATAAGCAATAGGAAAAGAGAAGCTATTCTTTTTCTTTTGAAAAAGATTTTACGGGGCTGGTGAGATGGCTCAGCGGGTAAGAGCACTGACTACTCTTCCTAAGGTCCTGAGTTCAAATCCCAGCAACCACATGGTGGCTCACAACCATCTATAATGAGATCTGATGCCCTCTTCTGGTGCATCTGAAGTCAGTTACAGTATACTTATATACAATAATAAATAAATCTTTGGGTAACTGAGCAAGCAGGGCCGACTGGAGCGAGTGGGATTGGCCAGAGCAAGCAAGGTTGACCAGAGCAAGCAGAGGTCCTAAAAAAATTCAATTCCCAACAACCACATGAAGACTCACAACCATCTGTACAGCTACAGTATACTCACATAAATAAATAAATCTTAAAAAAAAGATTTTACTTTTTAATTAGAGGTGTGTGTATGAGCGCGTCTGTGCATGTGTACGTGGGTGAATCCAAGTGCCCCAGGAAGCCAGAGACAGGCACCAGATTCTTTAGCTTGAGTCACAAGTGGTATCTGTAAATCACCTGATGGAGGTGCTGGGGACTGAACTCTGGCCCTCAGGAAAAGCGGTGTGTGCATTTTATCCATTGAGCCATCGCACCAGCCTAAGGAATTAGTCTTTATTTTATTTTAGACATGTGAGTGTTTTGCCTGCATGTATGTATGTGTATGTGTACCACGTATGCGCCTATTGCCCGTGGAGGCCAGAAGGAAGCACTGGGCTCCCTGGAACCGGGCTTACAGGTGGCTGAGGGCGGCCATATGGGTTTGCTAGGAAGCAAACCCAGGCCACCCACAAGAGCAGCAAGAGCTCTAAACCAATGAGCCGTTCCTTTAGCCCTCCAAGAAATTCTTTTCTTGAAAAAAAAAAATTGACAACTAAAGATACAAAACATATAAATGAAACATTTAATCCAAGCCCAGAACAACAAATTTTTGTTGTTCCTTAAAAAGGTATTTAGTGGAACTACTGGCAAAATAAATAAAAATAATAATGTAAAGATATGTAAACACTAGCTAGCAGCTGGGTCGTGGCGCATGCCTTTAACCCCCCCCCCCCATACTGGGGAGGCAGAGGCAGGTGGATCTCTGTGAGTTTCAGGCCAGCCTGGTCTACAGAGTGAGTTCTATGACAGCCAGGGCTACACAGAGAGCCCTGTCTGGAAAAACCTTATTTATTTAAAAAAAAAAAAAAAGATAATAGCAAAGCATCGAAGCTAATTTCTTGGTTTTAGTCACAGCACTGTGTTATTTAAGAAAACAGTTTCATCTACAGGAATTGGATGATGAAGTTTTTGGGGGCATGCCAATAAATTCCCCAGGGATGTTTCAGGAGATGTATATATTTGCAGAGAATGAAGCGATTAGGAATGCTTCCATTCGAAGGATCTGGGTGAAGGGCATAGAGAATTCTTTATATAGCTTTTGCAGCCTCTCTCTGGTTCTAAAATTAGTTCATTAATAAAAGGTTAAAAGGGTGAAAGAATGGGGGGGTTCAGTGGGTAGACTCTCGGGTCCTCATCCTTTTTTTTTAAATGTACAAAATTATTTATTTCAAAAATTATTAAGTCAAATAAATTCTTATTTAAGGGATTAGATTCCTTTGCTGTCCATCCAGGTCATCTGAAAATAGCCCTTGAGCCGGGCAGTGGTGGCGCTTGCCTTTAATCCCAGCACTTGGGAGGCAGAGGCAGGTGGATTTCTAAGTTTGAGGCCAGCCTGGTCTACAGAGTGAGTTCCAGGACAGCCAGGGCTACACAGAGAAACCCTGTCTCAAAAACAAAAACAAAAACAAAAACAAAACAAAACAACAACAAAAAGAAAATAGCCCTTGGGTCCTCATCCTTATCCTTTCTCCTGCCGGGAATAAGGATGCAATGCTGGAGACAGAGAGCCAGCAGGAGTCACAAAGCGATCTGAGCATCCTGCCAGACAGACAAACCTGGAGCCCACAGGATATCCTAGGGCGTCACCCTGGACTGCCTACCTCCAGGTATCTTATCTGAGACACTCTTCCATATTCTGCTACAGTGCCCAGGGACCAGCAAAGATACAGCAAAGTAATCTGCCCTGCAGGTGTAGCAGTGGTTGATTATTGATCCAGCATGTGTAAAACCCTGGTTCTACCTTTTTTAACTTAAAAAAAAAAAAAGATTTACTTACTTGTGTTTTATTTGCATGAGTGTTTGCTTACATGTATGTATGTGTACCATGGACATGACATGCCTAAGGTGGTCGAAAGATGGTGTCAGATCCCCCAGAACTGGAGTTCTGTGTGCAAGCTGGGAACTGAGCCTGGATCCTCTGCAAGAGAGGAAGCAAGTTCACTTAACCACTGTGATATCTTCCAAGCCCCTGACTGAGCATCATTAGGAGTGGGAGGGGATGGTTTTCTTAAGACCAGTTCTTTTTTTTTTTTTTTTTTTTTT
>NW_022196905.1:84335353-84338568 GCF_008632895.1 Mastomys coucha
ACTCAGAAATCCACCTGCCTCTGCCTCCCAAGTGCTGGGATTAAAGGCCTGTGCCACCACTGCCCGGCCTCAAGACCAGTTCTAATGTGGCAGGATGGCAAGAAAGATCATCTAGATTTGCAAAGAAATGTGCCTTTCTGCTCTATTCCTGGTCAAAGGCAGGCCTCATTCTGTGCAACAGGAAAAGGACTTCCTAATAGTCTCAAGTGAGCAGTACATAGTACATAGGAGAGAGAAGTGCGTGGCTTGTGGGGGGAGGGAGAGAGGAAGAGACAGAGAGAGAGACAGAGAGAGTAGGAGAGGGTGAGAGGGAAAGTGAGAGAGAGAGAGAGAGAGAGAGAGAGAGAGAGAGAGAGAGAGAGAGAGACTGACTGACTCCAGCGTTGGCTGAATCAATAAATCAAGAAACCGAGCACATCTGTTTTTCAGTGTGCTGGTACAATGAGCTATTTTAAGCTTGGTCGGGGGGAGGGGTCACTGTATTTATGTGGGTGATGCTCGATAGGGCTGCAGAAGTGAGTCAGCAATTTCTTTCCGTTTCTTGGATCTCACACCAGGCACTTTCCTCCCTCCCAGTCCTGCTAGAAGCCCTTTCACCCTGTTTCAATCACCTCCTCCGACTGGATACCTTGTAACAAGTTCTAGGAGCAAAACTGCTCACTGGGAGATGGAGGGCAAGGCTGCCATATGGGAAGGCCCATTCTTCCCAGCTGGCAAAAGAAAGCTCCAACTGCTGCACGAGAGAGCTGAGCACCTGCGGAGCTTCTAAAAGCTCTAGCCTGCAGAGGGGAAGCTGCTGCTGCTGCGAGGCACCGCTTGCGGGCCAGACCAATCTGTGCCTCAGGCCCTGCTGTGGGTCCTCGCCACGCCTCAGCTGCGACTGCTCGGATTTCCTATTGCTGCCTCACATACCGAGGCCAGGGCTTCAGGCACATTTTCTTTTTAAATCTAGACAGACTTCAGTTTTCATCGCAATCTTGCCGCTTCGAAACTGTGGTCTCGGGGCTGGAGAGATGGCTCAGCGGTTAAGAGCACTGACTGCTCTTCCAGAGGCCCTGAGTTCAATTCCCAGCAACCACATGGTGGCCTCACAACCATCCGAAATGAGATCTGATGCCCTCTTCTGGTGTGTCTGAAGACAGCTGCAGTGTACTTAAAGATATAAAAATAAACAAATCTTTAAAAAAAGAGAAAAAAAAGAAACTGTGGTCTTGAGAAAATGACTGACTTTGTTCGCCCCTCCCGGCCCCCCAATCACATGATGCTTAGCCAGGGGCTTGGGTGATGATTCAGTGGTTAAGAACTAATATAGGCTCAAATGAAATGTGTTCAACATGCCACTGCCTGGCTTTGTTTAAAATGGTGTGGATTCTGAACATTCTTTAAGTTCCTGATGTCGATCGATCAAATTAATACCGAAATCCTCATTTCGCTCTGGCCCAGATTCTAGGCCCAGACCTAGTTAGCAACCTTCCAGGAAGGAGAATGGATGCTATGACCTTCGGAGATCTTGGATCTCCAAGTAGGTTTGAGACAGGGCCTCCCTTAGCTCCAGCTGGCCTACAACAAACAGATCTCTTGCCTCTGCCTTCTGAGCGCTGGGATTGAAGGTGTGTATCCCTACTCCTGGCTATTTGTTTCTCAGATGTACACGTGAGATGCAGTGCTCACATGACACCATGCACATGCTGGGCTAAAAGGACAACTTTGTGGAGACAGTTCTCCCCTTTAGTCTGGAACTCAAGTGACTAGGCCTGTACCATCAGATGGCAAAGCCACCTTTACCTCCTGAGTGATCTGGCCAGCCTGCATCTGAGGTATTTTACAGTAGAGAAAAATACTTGATAGATTTTCTAGGGCTTGGCTCTGGGCCTCACAGACTTCATGGCGGTGGAGAGAAAGAGGCGAGGAAGGCAAGATGGGGCTCTTCTAACTTTTTTTTTTTAAGATTCATTTTTTTAAGGTTAATTTATTTATTATATATAAGTACACTGGAGCTGTCTTCAGACACTCCAGAAGAGGGCGCCAGACCTCATTACCAAGTGATTGCTGGGATTTTGAACTCAGGACCTTTGGAATAACAGTCAGGGCTCTTAATCGCTGAGCCTTCTCTGCAGCCCCTAAAGATTCATTTATTTATTGTATGTAAGTACACTGTAGCTGTCTTCAGACACCCCAGAAGAGGGCATCAGATCTCATTACAGATGGTTGTGAGCCACCATGTGGTTGCTGGGATTTGAACTCAAGATCTTCGGAAAAGCAGTCAATGCTCTTAACCACTGAGCCATCTCTCTCCAGGCCCCTCTTCTAACTGTTTATCTCTTGTCTTAGTTAGTGCTCTATTGTTGTGAAGAGACGCCACGACCAAGGCAACTCTTAGAAAACGTTTAATTGGGACTGGTTTACAGTTCAGAGGTTCAGTCCATTATCACGGCAGGGAATGGTGGCAGCCAGGGAGGCTTAGAGCAGTAGCTGGGGGCTACTTCCTGATCCATAGGAGGAGAGCCTATGGATAGCCTGGCATAGGCTTTTGAAACCTTAAAGCCTACTTACCCCCAGTGACACTCCTCTAGCAAGGCCACACCCACTCCAACAAGGCCACGCCTCCTGCTCCTTCTAGCTCCTTCTAGCCCCTTTATATAGTTCCACTCTTGGGTGACTAAGCATTCAAATATGAGACTTTGGGAACCATTCTTATTCAAACCACCACATCTGCCTCCAGTGACTTACTTTCAGATAGAAGTACAATGTGATACAAAATTCCTTAGGTTAAATAAGGATTTGTAGAGCCACAGAATGGATGCTGCCAATATGCTAATGGAGCGAGAAGGGAGGTGGAAAGGAAGCCTCTCTCTCAGACAGTCTATCCTCACTTTCCCAGCTCTCACACCGCTGGCCAGGGCCTCCTGAGTGACTGGCAGCAAGTAACGTCTACACCTAACTCTCTTCTTCAATGTACTTGTCTAGGACAGCTCTGGAGTCTCCACCTGCAAGTTATTCAGGTGAGCCTTTCCTGGTTGTTTGGTGGGGGGCAGAAGAAGTGGGGGAAGTAGTCACTAATCACATGGCATTGGCACCCCATCATCAACTCCATTAAAGAACTAGGATTAAAATAAAAAAAGATGAAACCAGGCAGTGGTGGCACATGCCTTTAATCCCAGCACTTGGGAGGCAGAGACAGGCGATTTCTGAGTTTGAGGCCAGCCTGGTCTACA
>NW_022196905.1:84338595-84348277 GCF_008632895.1 Mastomys coucha
AAAAAAAAAAAAAAAAAAGAAAAGAAAAAGTTTGGCATTCCTAATTTAGATATTTCCATAAGTAAGTACTTCTCTTTATCATACTTTCTTAAACTTAGATACACCCCAGGAAGACACATTGTTTTAAAAAAAAGGTCTAGATCTCCTTGCAGACAGAAAAAAAAATGCAGTACAAATTCATCAAATAACAGCATCATTTGCCATTATTTTGCAAAGCCACAGAACTGAGGCAAGGTGTTAAGTGGCATTGCTGAAAAGGCATTCTAAATACATCGAGGTGGGGAGGGATGGCTCAGTGGTCAGGATCACTTGCTGCTCTTTTAGAGGACCTGAGTTCCATTCCTAGCACCTACATAGTGGCTCACAAACACCTGTTAACTCCAATTCCAGGGGATCTGACACCCTCCTTCCAGCCTCCTCAGGCACTGCATGCACATGGTGCTCAGACATACATGTAGGCAAAAGACCCACACGCGTAAATAATAATAGTAGCAATAACAATGATGATGGTAATAAAGAATCTGAAAACCTGGCAAGGGGCTTGGGAGACAGCTCAGCAGACAGAGGTGTTTGTGCCAGGCATGACAGCCTGAGTTCCACCCCCAGGAACCACACGATAGAAGGAAAGAACCAGCTCCCCAGAGCTGTTTTCTGAACCCCCCACACACACTTTACACTACATATGCTCCCCATGACCCCCCATACAAACAAAAACAAATAAATAAATGTAATTAAAAAAAAAACCTAGCAAATGGTTCAGTCCGTTGAGAGAAATGATGAATATCTGTGGGTTTTCTAATACTGCTACGGTTACAATAGCACTGAACTCCAGCTATCTCTTAAGGGGCATCTACTTTTCTGTGCATTTTAGGATGAGCTGAGGTTCCCCCGTGACAATACACACCAAGGATGGTCTGGGTCTTCACTGTGACATTTATTGTATGTTCCAAGCACTATGCTCTAATCTTACACACAACTGAACCAGAAAGGTAATGATTCCAGTTCCTTTTGAAAGAGGTGGGACAAGAAGCTTGGACTTGAGGGCGTGCACAATATCCCAACTATTCCGAGTCCTGGCCTTGGTCACCTAGGAAGGGTGATTGCCCAATATTTTTGCCTCTCAATCTTTTAATTTAAACCCAAACAGGAAGCATTAGAGATCCAATCAATTACAGAAAGGATGTTTCATGCTCCTTCTTCTGACATGAGTTTCCAGAGCTTAAACAGCACTTTGGAAACTGTTTCAGAGGGCTGGATTTCTGGAACTGGAGCACAGTCAGGAGAATGTCTGCTGAGCATGCACAAGGGCTAATCCCTACCACTGCATAAATACAGAACGGTAAATTGGCACACGTCTGAAATCCCAGCACTTGGGAAGCTAAGTGCAAGACGATCAGAAGTTCAAAGTAATCCTTATACAACACAGTGAATGTGAGGCCAGCCTGGGAGATGTGAAACCCTGTCTCAAAGAAAGTGCCTCAGATCAAAAAAGAATAAGAATGTCCAGCACTGGTGGCACATGCCTTTAATCCCAGGACTTGGGAGGCAGAGGCAGGTGGATTTCTGAGTTTGAGGCCAGCCTGGTCTACAGAGTAAGTTCCAGGACAGCCAGGGATACACAGTGAAACCCTGTCTCGAAAAAAACAAAAACAAAAATAAACAAAAAAAAGAAAAAGAAAAAAGGAAAAAGAAAAAGGAAGAAAGAAGGAAGGAAAGAAAGGCAGAGAACACATCCTGTAGACGATCTAGAACAATCGCTACAGCTATGTTAAACAGAACTGAGCTGTGGACTATCTATCTCAGTGGCAGCGGGTATTTAAAACTAGCTGAGACTGTGGGTTTAACCTCCAGCTCTACCACAGTTGAGAAAGATGTAAGCAGTGGATTCCATGTAATACAATTATTTGTACTAATCACAACACACACACACAGTTGTTTATGGATGAATATACAATTACTTATGTTAACTGCCTAGGTAATCAAAAAGTGGTAAGAAACTTTCATACAGGTCCTTTTCCACATATTTTAGGTCAGCAATGTGTGATAATGTTTTGTTTTGCTTGGTTTTGAGACAGAGTCGCATGTATCCCAGGCTGGCTTCACATTGTCAACATTGCATAGGCTGGCCTCGATCTCCTGACCCTCCTGCCTTTACCTCCTAAGTGCTGGCTTTGCAGCCGATGATGATCAAACCTGAGTCTCAACGTGATGGAAATAAGAAGGTCCCAGGAGCTGAATACAACATACCTCTGGATTTACCCATGAGGGCATTCCAGAAAGAATTTACTAAGGTGGGAAGACCCAACTTGAATGTGAACGCCATTATTCTACGGAAAGGTAGACAAAGGAAACAACGGAAAAGGCAGCTGTCTGGAGCAACTGCGTTCTTTCTTCCTTCCTTTCTTTTTTTTTTGGTTTTTTCGAGACAGGGTTTCTCTGTGTAGCCCTGGCTGTCCTGAAACTCACTCTGTAGACCAGGCTGGCCTCAAACTCAGAAATCCGCCTGCCTCTGCCTCCCAAGGGCTGGGATTAAAGGCATGCGCCACCACTGCCCGGCCCTTTCTTTCTTTTTTAAACTTTAATTATTTTATGTGCACGGATGTTTTGCCTGCATATATGTCTGTGCATCACATGTGTGCCTGGTGCCCGCAGAGACCAGAAAAAAGTACCTGATGCCCTGGAGCTGGGGTTCCACGTAGTTGTGAATGGACGTGTAGGTGCTGGAGGTCAAACCTGGAGCCTCGGCAGGAGCAGGGCAGTCAGTGCTCTTTTTTTTTTTTTTTTTTAAAGATTTATTTATTATATGTAAGTACACTGTAGCTGTCTTCAGACACACCAGAAGAGGGTGTCAGACCTCACGGACTGTTGCTGGGATTTGAACTCAGGACCTTCGGAAGAATCATCAAGTGCTCTTAACCGCCGAGTGGTCTCTCCAGCCCTGAAGTCAGTGCTCTTAACTACTGTGCCATCTCCCCATCCTCAAGTGTAGATCTTAAAGTAAGATGTGTCTACCACAGGGAAACTGGACTGAGATCTGATGCTAAAAATGTTAAGTCTTCCTTCCACAGATATTTATATTTACTTCTGATAAAGGTCAACTGTCCATTTAGTCATCAACGGCCACCAACATATCTATGAACAAAACTACAAAATTTATTATATTAATAAAATTTTCAAGTGAGGTGTGGTAGTGTATACCTACAATCCCAGGATTTGGGAGGGGTAGGAAAGGGGATTTGGAATTCAAGCCAGACTCAGCCAGGTTCAAGACCAGCCTGTGCTGTACTATAGCCTGTTTCAGAGAGAGAGAGAGGGGGTGGGGTGGGGAGGAGAGGTGGTTCAGTGGTAAAGAATTCTGGATGCTCTTGCAAGGGACCAGGGTTTGATTCCTGGCAACCATGTGTCATTCAATTCCAGAGGTTCCAATGCCCCCTTCTGGCCACCACAGGCACTGCAATATATGGTGTACATGCATACAAATGAAACACCCACATGCATAAATAAATAAGGCTTTTAATTTTTTAAAAAAATAAAAGAAAAATCTGAGGATCCTGAATTAATATGGCTGCCATGTTTAGCAAATGACAGAATTGTCTCTATATACAGGTCCACAGTGGGAATCTCCTCTTTGTCCCAATGGGTCAGATACTGTGCTAAACAGCAGGGTAAAACAAGTTACAAAAGGACTACACAGAGAAACCCTGTCTTGAAAAAAAAAAAAGACTGAAATCTTTGTTCTAATGGAGTTAGAATTCTAGGAGTTGGGGAGAAACAGACAATAACAAGATGAAATATACATAGCAAATACTATATTTCATGAATCCTAAAATGTACATTTTCTCATTGTCTTAGTTAGGGTTTTACTGCTGTGAACAGACACCATGACCAAGGCAACTCTTATAAGGACAACATTTAACTGAGGCTGGCTTACAGGTTCAGAGGTTCAGTCCATTAGCATCAAGGTGGGAACATGGCAGCATCCAGGCAGGCATGGTGCAGGCAGAGCATCTACATCTTCATCTGAAGGCTGCTAGTGGAAGACTGGTTTCCAGGCAACTAGGATGAGGGTCTTAAAGCCCATGCCCACAGTGACACACCTACTCCAACATGGCCATACCTTCTAAGAGGGCCATTCCCTTGGGCCAAGCATATACAAACCATCACACCCAATTACAAAATCTGAACTTGGTATGTTTCTTTTGGTAGGCTGTACCTTACAGAAGGCACAGAGAAAAAGCATAGCCCAGCAGAGGGAGGCAGTGGAGGGGCTCCCAAGAATCAGGCAATGCCTGTATAACATCTGAGTCTACTTAAAGAGAGTAGGGATGATAGACCCCACAGGTGACACGCCTCTAGGTGAAAAGAAGAAGCCAACTTCCCAAACAGGAAAAATATGGCTGCAAAGTCAGATTGGGTAGGGACACGCAGACAAACCTTTAACTTGCTGTATGGCCACAGTGTTGATGCTAGAAAGGATAACAGCACACAGGGATGCAGGCTTTGCCAACATGTGCTCACCTCTGCCTACAGGAAACCACACGTCAGAGCCAAGAACACTGTGTCACTGAGTTGCTGTGAGGATTAAGCCAATTATTATTGGGTCAGGTGTGACGGTATATATCAGAAAGTGCAGTGCTCAGGATGTGGACTCAAGGCTAACCTGAGTTACACAGAGAATGAAAGCCTGCCTCAAAAAATACAAGGCCTGGAGAGATGGCTCAGTGGTTAAGAGCACTGACTGCTCTTCCAGAGGTCCTGAGTTCAATTCCCAGCAACCACATGGTGGCTCACAACTATCTGTAATGAGATATGATGCCCCCTTTTCAGGTGTGTCTGAAGAAAGCTACAGTGTACTCATATAAATAAAATAAATCTTTGGGAAAAAAATACAATGAAGCATTCAAACAAACAATAAACTAAAATATGATATATTTTATATAATAAATATGATAAATATTATTATTATTATTAATAAATTATAAATAAATATAAGTCATGGGACTATATATTGTATCCACAGCTACATAAATGCTAAGCAAACTTTCTGAATGTGTAGGAGAATTTATGTGTTTGTTTGTGGGATTTATTTTTTCCTGTCAGGTGCCACTTAACCTGCTATGTAGTTTGCATTTCTGATCCCCCACCCCTTCCTGCCACCATCACCTCCTCGAGGTGATATGGTAGTGGGGATCATACCCAGAGCTCCATCCACACATATTTGGCAAGCACTGTACTAACTTGAGTTGTACTTGCTGAGCCAGGCTTCCAGCTCTAAGGAAGCCTCTAATACTGACCTACATTGGAGCCCAGGAGGGTTCTTTCATGCAAAGCACTCAGAACACAGCCTAGCAGAAAAAGGTAAAGTACTTGACATTGCTATTGATTAGACCTGACCTTTGACGGAAGCCTCACCATCAATTTATTTTGTTGTATGTTATTGGGTTAATTGCATAGTAACGAACAGTCTTATTAACGGTGTTTTGAGACACTGCTTTTTCAGTAGGGGTGCTTCAAAAACCTGAATGTGATGTGTTTCAAACGCAGATGACAACTGTAGTTCTCAATCTATGGGTCGAGACTCCTTTGGGAGTCAATCAACCTTTTCATGGGGGTCACATTATCAGATATCTTAATATATATATGTATGTGTGTGTGTGTGTATAGAATAGATTTTATTCAGGGCATGGGGAGGGGAGTTAAGAGGGTAGTAGAGGCAGAGAAAGGCAGAGAGACAGAGGCTGGCCATGAGCACATGGAGAGAGAGAAGAGAAGGGAATGGGGAAAGAGGGAGAGCAGGAAAGCAAGAACAAGAGGAGCAAGAGCACATATTAGATATTCACTTTACAATTCATAACTGTATCAAAACTACAGTTACGAAGTCTATAGAAGACAATTTTATGGTTGGGGGAGGGAGTCACCACAATAGGAGGAGCTGTGGTAATTAATAGGTCTCAGCATGTGCAAGGTTGAGGAGCACCGCACCGCTCTAAGGCACAGACAATCTTCCCCAATCTGCCCCTCCAAGCTTAAAACAATCTTATGCTGTCATGTTCATTCTTTCTTGCTGAGTTTTCAACCAGAAAAAGAGGCTACACAAGCTCACCCAGAGAAGGAAATTGATTTTAAAAACAACAACAACAACAACAACAACAACAACAAAATGGATTTCAAAATAATTAATTTTAGTAGATGCTCTTGGTCAGGTTTAGTTTAGGAAATGGGAAATTACTCTCACCCACCTAGGGCTTCAGACTGTGGAAATGTTACCAAACCACACACCATTTACTGAACCATCCCGAATCAACTACAACTTTCTCATGTTTTCTCTTGCTTCGACAAGTGGTTCTTCAGTAAGTACCATGCTGGCGACTTCTGCCACACAGCAAGAAAGCACAACAGGAAGAAACCATTGTCCTGGACTCTTTTCTAGAAATACCAGTGTTGATGGATTAACATGTTACGCTCTTCTTAAATAATGAGTCACTTCATGGCTGCTCCCCGCTTGTGCTCCCTCAGATCCTACCTGGGGCATAAATAAGAGTTTACACTTTCTCTGCCTCTTCTTTAGATCTCAAGTAGTGAGCTGAATAGAATGGAGATTGTGAGGCTAGGGCATGTGGTAGGTTACCCTCATCAACTTCTGCACCCAACTGTCCGTCCTTTAGTCCTTCCCCTCTGTCCATCCCTCAGTCCTTCCTGCCCACTGTCTTGCCTGCCCAGGACACAAGGTTAGGGAATAAAACAGATCAAATGATGGACACCTCGTAAGTCATGACTACTATGTCCACCAAAGTTTAAAAGAAAGGTATTTCAACAAGGTTTGTCCCTAAAAACAATTTTGTAACAATGTCAAGGTCCTGTGTTCCATTACCAAACAACAGAGATGTCTCCAAGTCCCCACCAATCCTATCAGAGCCTCATCCCTTAAGGTAGGAAGTGAGGCGTGGGGGAGGGGAGAGGTCAGGCTCCAGGCAGAGAGACAGCTAGGCGAGTTCCTACGCAGGCCTTCCTTGGTAACTGGTGAGGATTTAATGGTTACTTTTTATAGGCTTTGACAAAATGCCTCCATGGAAAATGTCTAAAGCAAAATGTCAAACAGGGGACAATATTCAGCACACAGTATTTCTGGCAATAGTACCCCACCAAGTTCTGTGTCCAAGTGTATGACCTTGGGACAATGGCTAACTCCAGCCAGTACGGTGTGTGTTCGGTCCCTCACAGGCAGAATAGATCATCTCTCTCTTAGCATACTATTCACATATTCATTCAACAATTTACTCACATATCCATCAAAATCACTCTGTGATCCGTAAATACACTAGCAACTGATGTACAAAAGGCCCAGTCATTAGGTTTGACTTAGCAAGTTTTAATTCAATGTCCACCGGCCAAGTAACAGCACAGAGATCTGCATCTTGATTTCAAGGAATGCTCTCCCTGAGATGTTGAAGTAGAGGCTTAAGGAATTAGCAGGAATCTGCCTCACAAAGAGGGAAAGGGCACATTGAAGCAATAGAAAACAAAAAAAAAGTTGAGTATTTGAGGGACACTGGAGCTTCAGCCCTAACAGGTGTGCCTGCCAAACTAAGGAGTTAGGATGTCATTATATAAACAGGGGAACCACTGGAGGAGTCTAACAAGAGGACTGACATATTTCTTCTTGGTCAGTACACCCAAGGGTGTACTAAGGGAAGCTAGAGCTGAATGTAGACAAACTAGTTAGGAGCCTACTGCGGTAATCTCAGTGTGGATGTAAGCCGTATCAACAAGCAGAGTATTCAAGGAGAGGGAAGATCTGAGAAATATTCTATACACCATACACTTGACGTTGGACATGTGAAGTGGGGAAGCCGGAGTCTTCGGATTCCTCCTTATAGACTAGGGCATTATTTGGGTAGAGGTACTACTGAGCATGCTAGGGCACACCGTGGAAGCATACTGATTTCTTTTTAGAAGGAGACTGGGGAAGACATAGGTCTTAATCATCACATCTGAGACCTATGGGGAATTGAAACTAAGAGATGCATGAGTCAGTTGGTTTACTACACTGCCTTTCAGTGTCAAGAAAATTTCAAGACTATTCCAAAAGCATGTGTACCTGGCAGCCTCATTTGGAAAGAGCAAGCATACCAATTTGGAAATAAGACATTCTGCTTGTTAAAACCATTGAAAATGTAGGAATTAAGAGTTAATGAAAAAAAGGGCATTATGCTACTAAAATGGCACTCTGGAACAAATTATTTCTAATCTCTTATTAGAGATAAACGCAGGGTTCAACGGGGGTTCCTTCTCATACTTGAAAATGAGCGGAGAACCTGGTGTTTAGATCTAGGAATTCCTTTTAGTAGGGTTGAGAAGCAAGAACTTAGAAACGCGCCCTCCAGTGGTAGTGGAATGAGGGGTCTCTAGCACCTCCTTTACCACCAAACAAAGCCCTGTGTAGAAATGCAATTTGCGAGGATCAAAAGGCCACCTCGCTCGTACCGCTTAACTAAAAGAACCAACCGAATCCTCCCAGGGGACAGGACACCCTTCTCCCCCTTACCTGTCACGCTGGCCAAAGGAAAATTTGACTTTCGACTCAACAAAATAAGCCCTCAGGTTTGACAGCTTGCAGTCCGTCCCGCTCGGCGACAAAACACCTACCAGCCGAGGCGCGTAGCCTAATCAAAGCCTCCGGAGCCGACTGGGCAGGGCTGCAACCACGTGGGTGACCGCGACCAGCAGCAGCAAGAGGCGCAAGGAGGAGGAGGGGGCGTGCCCATATGGTGGGAAGCCTGGTAGTGGGCGTGGCCCGTGGGCCCGGGCGGGTGGGCGTGGCCCGTGGGGCCGGGCGGGTGGGCGTGGCCTGCGGCCAGGGGCTCCCTCCTCTCCACCTTTTGCCTTCGCCCTTCGAGCCGCCACGTAACGCCACGTCCCCGCGCAGGCGCACCGCGGCTGGTGGCCGTAGCTGTTTCCGGGCTCAGGAGGCCGGGGCGGCTGCTGAGTAGGAGGCGGCGGTGGCAGAGGCCGGGGAGTACGGAGAGCCGGCTCGGGGGCTAGGCCCTTCGGGGGCGGGTAGGCGGTCGTGTTTTCTTTGGCAGAGGGGCTGGTGAAGCCGGCGGCTGAGCAACGAGATGAATTTCCTCCGCGGGGTGATGGGGGGTCAGAGTGCCGGACCCCAGCACACAGAAGCTGAGACGGTGAGCGCAGCGCCGGGGTCGGGCTGTTGCCGGGCTGGGCGACCACGGGGCGTCCACGCCGCTCCCTTCGCCTTCCTTCTCCCTGCTCGGACGCGCGAGCTCCCCATGCGGCGGCGCAAGCCGGGGCCGTGGTGACGGGAGGGCTTCGGGGACCCGGCACGGAGACGGACCGTGCGGCCCCTCCCTCCTTCCCTTTAACCTGTCGGCCGGCTTCGGTGCGGGCTGAAACCCGGCTCTGCAGGGCTGGAAGGAGGTTAAAACCCAGCTGTTGGCCTAGGCTTGTGGCTAAGAATAAAACGATATTCTTGGGGCACAATGCCACCTGTTCCTGCCCCATCAGCTGTAACAATGAGCGTTTGCTGAGGGTCGGTGGTTCAGACCCTACTTTTCAGGTTCACCCAAATGTGTCATGTGGCAATACTTACTTCTCTTGCACGCTGTAGTGATCTGCGCGCTAGCCACTCTAGGGACTCTTCTGCTCTATTGGTAACACGATTTCT
>NW_022196905.1:84348287-84364517 GCF_008632895.1 Mastomys coucha
TGGAAAACCAGCGTTTGATTTTATGTTTAGGATACACTTCCTGTGAAGTTTGCAGAGCCAATTGGAAATTGCTGTGATGGCTTACTTGAGAATAATGAATTTAGATATACAGGAAAAAAAATGACCGCGTGTGACATTTTAAAGATAAACTTTGGATGGTTGTCATAGCTCTGATTTGTGGATTCAGAAGAGTCATAAAATACCCTGCAAGATAGGATAGAGTCTTTACTAAGGAAGAGAGAAATTAAAGTAACTTGACTAGAATCTTGGAGCTAGAATTTACTACCGGGGAAAGCAAGAAACTAAGCTTTCTGCTGAGCCTAGACTTTATTGCTGATCCTTATGTTTCAGTTCTTAGTTGGTGCTTTTGGAAATAATATTATCCACATTAGTTACTTAGGATTAAGTTAACTAACTAATGTAGTTTACTAATGTAGTTAGTACTGGGGGAGATGGAGGAGTTCCTAAGACTGAATCCAGGGCCTGATTACATGCAAGGCAAGCCTTCTGCCATTGAGCCAGACTTCCACTAGGTTAGAACTGAGCTGAAGGCTGTCAAGTCTGTTGCTTTAGAAAAATCAGATCTCCTTTTCCCCCCAATACCTGGCTTCCCTTGTTCCTTCCCACATGGCAATGAGGCTGCTGTTACTGGAAAACCAAGGACTCTAGATTACCATAGTCATAGCTCATTTCTTTAGCCTTTCTGTATTTTGTCTGATATTTGTATGTCAGAGACACACAAATTAAGAGCTTGCTTTGAAATTAGACCTTGATTTGAATCCAGGCTTCCAGCCTTGATTGACTTGGACAGATCAGGGAAGGCTAACGCTTTCTAAGTAAAAAGCGCTGGCTCCTGTGACTGTAATGAATCTTTCAAGTGGGAAACAAAGTGCAGCCCTTAGTAGATGCTCAGGAAAGGGTAATCTTGACTCCAGTAGGTTAGACTGAGCTTATCCTTTGGCCTCATCACAGTGACCTCTGTGGGAGAGTTAGAGGAGTTTAAAGCTGAGGCTTCTGGAGCAGCGAGAGGTCAAGCCCCCTCACTTTACGCTCAGCAGAGTAACTTGTGCATTTGGTACTGCAGAGCTGGAGCTGGACGCTTTGGTTCAGTGTGCGCGGATCAACATCATAGTTTTACATCGTGATTTCATAATGATGCTCCAGTGTCACCGTGGTGAACATGCAAAGAGAGAGAAAGCGATGCCCTTGTTACTTCACTTGCACTGAGGATTGAATCAGTAGCAATTCAGGACTGAGTTCACTTGAGTTACTGTATGATCAAAGTTAGTTCTAATTCTGTCAGGAAGTACAGCAAGGACCCATGGGCCACTAATTGACATGGATTTATAGAGCCTCAGGAGTGCATGGTGTAATATTAGGTGCTTTAATTGTTGATATTTGATTTGGCCTACATGTTTGACTAACCAGCGCTTTGAACATACTTGTATAATCATCTACTATGTAGGTTCTTCCATTGCTGCAAAATTAAATGTGTCATTTTCAGAATGGTTCTACATTCTTTCTATTCCATTTTTTCCTAGTGAAAAGCCTCATATATCTGAATTCGACCTGTTCTTTTCTAGTATGCACCCCTAACTTCTTTGCCCAGGAAACTACAATCTCTTTCTTCACAGAACAACCATTGCTTTACAAACTAGGTGAACATGTCTTGTTCTTTCTACTATTAATATGGTATACACACACACATAATACATATATATAATCCTTTAAAGTGTCTTTTTTTCCAAGAGTCAGTTGTATTTCAGATGTTTTTTCTACTAGTAATATATGCACTATAAAAACTTCTTAGGCGCTGGAGAGATGGCTCAGCGGTTAAGAGCACTGACTGCTTTTCTGAAGGTCCTGAGTTCAAATCCCAGCAACCTCATGGTGGCTCACAACCATCTGTAATGAGATTTGATGCCCTCTTCTGGGGTGTCTGAAGACAGCTACAGTGTACTTCGATATAATAATAAATAAATTTAAAAAAAAAAACAAAACAAATCTTCTTAACTGACAAGTCAGTGAGCTAAATCTCTCTCTCTCTCTCTCTCTCTCTCTCTCTCTCTCTTTTTAAAGATTTTATTTATTTATTTATATGAGTGCACTGTAGCTGTCTTCAGACATACCAGAAGAGGGCATTGGATCCAATGACAGATAGTTGTGAGCCACCATGTGGTTGCTGGGAATTGAACTCAGGGCCTCTGGAAGAGCAGTCAGTGCTCTTAACTGTTGAGCCATCTCTCCAGCTCCGAGCTAAATCTCTTAATCCCGCCTTCATACACATTTTTAAAAAATAATAAATTAGATTTGTATTTCAAATAAACTACATATATTACAGTCAGAGCAACTTATAAATATTAGGTAGTAAACATTGCCATTTTATTCCTCCACAGTTGTTAAATAATTGAAGTTTGTCAGGCTTTTTGCTCAGAGATTTTTCTAGTGTAGACATTGCTTTAGCTGTTTTTCCTACCTTTACTTTTTTCTTCCTTTATTGTGGAATGTAGAAGGGGGTACAGGTGGTGGGGGTTGGGTGGGAGTGGTTTCTGTGCTGGAAGTTGAACCTGGCTGAGTAAGCTACACCCCAGTCCAGCTTAGCATCTCCTGTTTGTGACAAGAGTAGCATTGCAGACTGCATGTGCCTAACTACTCATAGCCTCAGCTGAGAGGAACTTTGGACTTTTATTAAGATATTCCTCAAAACCAGCCAAGTAGTAAAGATCTGTGTTTGTATCACAGGATCATCAGCAAGTCTGTGAGAAAAGGGGGACGTTTTAAGTGTAGAATTCCACCCATAGTACACTTTGCCTTTTAAAGTCTAGTGCTTTTTAAATATGGTTTCTTCTCCACCACTCCCACCTCCTTAAGGTAGAGAAAGACATTGGCGTCTGATTATTGAAACCCCTTTCACCTTGGGCAACAACACTCTTGTGAATGCTCACGTGTTCTTAGTTTTATGTCTTTTGTTCAACTCGTACTGGTTTTAAAAGAAAGTTTCTTGAAATTCCATAATGTGAATATATTTGATAAGTTGTAGGAGTTCTTTCTTTTTTCAGGTTAGATCCTGAGGCACAAAAGTGGCCAACAGCTACAGAGTCCCTGTTCTGCTACAAGGCGTCTCCGTGGGGGTTGATCTGGAGGAACTGACTCAGAAAGCAGGAGGGCTAAGAAGCTAGCTAGCCACAGGTGTGCTTTTAACTAAAATTGCCCAGGGAGGAATGTGATCTTAAATCACAGTTTAGGGCTGGCCACCGACTCAGCGGGTTAGTCACTAGCCAGGCAAGCCTGACAGCCTTCAGTCACCAGGACCCACAAAAGGAAGAAGAGAATCAGCCTGACAGAGCTGTCCTCTGAACTCTGCATGAGCACTGTGGTGTGAGCATGCCCCACCTAGCATAGTAACGAAAAAGAGATTTTGATGATGCGTATTTTATGTGTGTAACGGAGTACATCCTAGGATTAGTATAAGTGTAGCTCTGAAACACCTCTTGGAGTTGCCACTTCCATCTATGCTAGTAACTAGGTTGCTGTCTTAATTGGAATATTTTCTCACTTGGCTTGCAATAAGAGTGCCAGAGAAAACCAGGAGAGTGATTTGCTTCTGATGACTTTTAAGTTTAAGCAAAGATGTCTCCTTGACTTGTCGTATTAAACGGCACTTTCCATTTTGAAGGTAATTACTTTGGGCTCCTTTAAACAAAAAAAGAAGCTAGAATCACTTAAAATTTCCATGGCCTATCTCTACCTCAGGGTTCCACCTTGTAAATGTAAATAACATTCTTCGTGATGTCCTAGAAAACCGTTTGTTACCTAGGCATTGTGTTGTCTGGTGGTCACAAACAAAATAGAAAAACCCTCTTATATGGAGATGTATAGGTGGGGTGCTGTTTTCATAGATCCTGGATGTACACACACACACACACACACACACACACACACACATACCTGGTTGTGCCTTTCTGGGAACATCTTGTGTCTGCTTCTCTGAGAAATGTACTTAGGGAAAAATTGTCCTAGCAGGTCTATTATACTGTGATATAAGTATATAATATGCTTATCTAATTTCTGTTTTTCAAGAGTTCTCTGTGATCAGCAGCTCTATACCTTAAAGAATAAGCCCTGAAACCTTGTGATTCAAGGAGTAATTACAATCATCTTGAACTGGATTATCTCCTAGGAGAGAATATATCCAGTTCATTTCTAAAGGCTTTTGTTTGTTTGCTTGTTTTCGAGACAGGGTCTCTCTTTGTAGCCTAGACTGGCTTTGAACTCAGAATTCAATTGCCTCAGCCCTAGTGCTGGGATTCTAAACTACCACACCCAGCTCAGAATTTCTCTCTATAAAAAAGCTATGCTGACTATTTAGCTAGTCCAAATATCATGGAAAAGTTATTCTTGTTTTTATACCAGAGAAGAATTGTAAACATTTCTTATATAAAGTGCTAATCATCGGCCGGGCAGTGGTAGCGCACTCCTTTAATCCCAGCACTTGAGAGGCAGAGGCAGGTGGATTTCTGAGTTCGAGACCAGCCTGGTCTATAGAGTGAGTTCCAGGACAGCCAGAGCTATACAGAGAAACCTTGTCTCGAAAACCCCCCCCCCAAAAAAAAAGTGCTAATCACCTATTTGGAAACTTCTATAGTGCTATATTTTTTTATACATTTATTGTGTGTGTGTGTGTATGTGTGTGTGCATGTTACCTGTGTATCTGGATATGATTTTATATATACCCAAGTGTACTATTTGCCAGTCAGGATAGTTCTGCCTTTACCACATGTGGATTCCAGGGATAATACTCAGGTCATCAGGTTTGACAGTAAGAACCTTTATCCGTGAGCCATCTTGCCACGAGCCATCTTGCCAGCCCTATAGTGTTAGGGTTTTTGTAGTTGTTTTAAATTATTTATTTTTATTTGTGTGGGTGTTTTGCCTATGGAGGCCAGAAGAGGACATCGGATCCCCTGGATTGGAGTTACAGATAGTTGTGAACTTTCATATAGGTGCCAGGGACTGAACTGGGATCCTCTGGAAGAACATCCAGTGCTCTTAACCACTGAGCCATCTCTATAACTCTTCTAATGTTAGATTTTAAGATGCTGGTATTTATGACAGGCTGTTTGGTAGACAAGTTTCATGATAGACTTGTTAAAAGGTTGTCCTTCTTAAAATAGTCCATTTCGTGGGGAAAGTGTGAACAGTAAATAAAACAGTGCAACACCGTGGCAGATTCACATGTGATTGTAACAGAAATGGGTATGTTGTAGTTGAGGTCATGGGAAGACTGACCTTTCAAAGTTACAAAGCTACATTGGAAACAAATCCTTGTCCTTGCTTGTAGTTGATTAGCAGTAACATTTTTATACAATCAATGCATTATGCTTTAACTGTAGGTTCACATGAATTGTTTTAGTCCTACCAAAAAGAGGCTTCCTTGGGAGTTCTCTTTTAGGAAGGTCCAACTATGTTAAACTCACAGGACCGCTATAGGAAGTTGGTAGTAGGTGAACAAATCCCTCTTAAATTATTAAATGCAGAGGGTTCTTTTTAGAAATATTTTTAATATATTACTTATTTAGCTTAATATATTTGAGAATGTTTTGCCAGGATGTATGTTTCTGTACTACATATGGGTCTGGTTTCCAAGGAGGCCAAAAGAGGGTGTTGGAGGTACAGATAGATGGTTGCGAGTCACCTTGTAGGTGCTGGGCCCTCAGAGAGCAGCACGTGAGCCATTTCTCTTGCCCCTTGAACAGCTAGAGATTGGATTGTTCATTCCTTCATTTTCTCATGCCTCTTAGACTCCTAAGAGGGACAGACACTCCTGCAGTCTGCGATGTCACCATTTTGCAAATTTAAGTTAACCTTCATCTTACTTTTGTGTGGTCTTAGTCCCCTCTTTGTCTGCTTTTAACAATATTTTATTATGGGGCATGCATGCCATGAACAGGCAACTGTGCCAGTTCTCCCTTCTCCCTTTACATGCGCTCTGGGCATCATGTTTTAGTTTTAATAAGCAGATCATCCAGTTACAGTTCTATGTATTTATAATTTGCCTGTTGTTAGTGAGGCTCTTTATTTCATGTGTTACTTGCTAAATGGAATTATGACTCTCACTCAGCAGTTAACACAAAGGCATTCTGATAGTCACCCATGTGAATTATGATGACTCAGATGTTCTGTTGATGAGACTTATTTGGGGGATTTCATGGTGATTCAAATGCTCTTTTGATGAGACTTTTATTTTTGAGGTGGGGCTTCACTCTGTAACCCAGGCCGATCTTGACTCATAATCCTCCTGCCTCAACATCCAGGGTAGCTGGGATTACAGATGTGTACTACCACATCTTGGTTGTGTGTTGGTGTTTTCATGTCCAACTAGTTCTGCATTAAGTTTTAATGGCTGTCCTCTCTCTGCATTTACAATTCTCTTTCCAGAGACGAACGTGTTACTAATTAAATATAAATCTTTCATCTATATTAAATTTTACTCAAAAAGTTTTTTCCTTTAGAACTCTTTTGGTGGTATTGTTCTTGTATAGTGTTTTGTTATTTAGTGTGAGGGCTACAAACCTTCATTCAAGGTGGGCTCCTCAGTGAAGCAGGCAGGGCAGAGAAGCCTGACAGGAAGCCATGGCAACCTACCTAAGCTAAAGGATGTCACAGACACTCAGCAGCAGCCGGAAGTGTCCTGAATGGAGGCCCAGGGAGCCAGTTTCAGGGAGTGGGCTAAATTTGCTTTTCTCTCATCCCACTACCAGGTTTCGTCGCTGCTGTGCCCATTCATGCCTTTGTCTCTAAAAAGTGAATGTGGAATTGTGACAGTCTCATTGGGACTTCATGAAGTTTAAATACAGTTTTCAAGATAAGATTTCTCTGTGTAGCCTGCGTTCCTGGCTTTCCTAGAACTTGCCCTGCAGTCCAGGCTGGCCTCAGACTCACAGAGATTCTTATGCCTCTGCCTCCCAAGTGCTGGGATTAAATGTGTGGGCCACCACAGCCTGGTTAAATAAATTTTAAAATGGAAAGCACTTTAGAATCCATCTTTCACATGGTGAATGAAATGGCTCATGGTGAATGCTGCATTTGCCATATGTCTGCATTGAGTAGTTCTGTTACTGCAATGGCCACCATGACCAAAGAAAGCAGGGAGAAAGGGGTTTTTTAGCTTATACTTCTACATCACCAAAGGAAGTTGGGGCAGGAATTCAAGCAGGGCAGGAACCCAGAGACAGACGCTGATGCAGAAGCCATGAATGGGTCCAGCTTACTTGCTTGCCCCTGTAACTTGTTCAGACTATTTTTTTGTAGAAGCCAGGACCACTAGCCCAGGGATGGGCAACACCACAATGGGCTAGGCCCTCCCCATCAATCACTAATTAAGAAAATACTTGCCTACAACCCAGTCTTATAGAGACATTTTCTTAATTGAGATGCCTTCCTCTCAAATAACTTTAGTTTGTGTCAAGTTGACATTAAACTATCCAGCATACCATGTTGTACCAATACTAAAAATATAGATTGGCATATATCTCTGAAGTTGGGATTTAGCTTAGGATGTTGGTTAGTATTGTTATCCTACTGATACAGTTAATAATAGTGGGTCTCCACATGGTGGAAGGAGAGGACCATCTCTTGCAAGTTGCCCTCTGGCCAACACACTTGCACATGGACTCACAGTAAATAAAATGTGGACCTGGAGAGGTAACTCAGTAGCTAAGAGTACTTGTTTGTCCTCCAGCGAACTTGGGATGGTTCCCACCACCCACAGGGTAGCTCAAAACTCTCCACTTTGGGGAGTCCAATAGAGGATTCTGGCTCTGAGGGAGCCAGGCATATACATAATACAGGTAAAACACTCAAGCACATAAAATAGAAAATGAATACATCTTAAAAAGAAACATAGTGAGTGAGTTTTAAAATGTATTGTTCTGGACCAATTGGTCAGGTGAAGATGTTTGCCACTAAGTCTGATTGTCTGAATTTAGTCCCCAAGACCTGAATGAGAACTACTTTCCACAAATTGTCCTCTGATTTCCACATGCACACCATAGCAGCACATGCATGCAGATATATACACATAAATAAGTAAAATATAGTTTTAAAAATTGACTGTTACATTGCATAAACATGGTATTAATTACCATCTAGCTAGTATTTTCAAGAAAAGATAGAAATGTAGACTTCCATATGAATTTCTTTAATTTTCTAAAGCTAACTTAACATTGTTTCATGTACAAGTCAGATAACTTCCAAATGTTAAGTATGCTACTATTCCTTAGGTTAAAATAGAACATTTTTCATGTATTCAAATTTTAAATATTAAGTAATCCTAAGAGTGCATCTTGTTTAGATCCTTCTACATTATAGAGAATGAAGTGGACTTAGAATTGTACTTAGGTACATCGTGTCCTTATCAGTTTCCTTATTTGCAATTTCACTAGAACATATTTGAAGCCCCTAATCATTCCCTGCTCACCAGAGGGCAGTGCAGAGCAGTGAAGCCGATTCCCAGTTCCCACAGTAAAAGACCACCTAACCCTGTTTCTACTTCTCAGTGTAAACCAAGTCTCAGTATTCTGTACTAGTACATTTTTTGCATGTTTGTATTTGTTGTAACATTTCTCTGTAACAAATGAGTTGTGATTTTCCTAGGCACATGAAGGATAGACAACATCTTACAGAAAACTTAGTTAAAGAATTCCACTCAGGATGAAGGGCAGTTGGCCTTGAGTTCAATATCCATGAATAAGGATACTTATAAAATGAGGCATCTTTAAAGAGAAATACACATAAAGCAAAGGGGTTATTTATAGTTTGAGAGATTTTAGTTTCAGTTTTTCTTTCAAACAATGTTCCACTATTTAGCTCTGGCTGACCTTGAACTGAATATGAATATCCTGAATATGCTCATCCTGAACATGAGCAGGTGGGGCCATGCTTTCCAGCAGCAGACGTAGGAGTGCAAATACGAGCTTGCTCGGGTCTCAGACACCCAAATGCTAGTGTTATGAACATGCCTTCCTGTGTTCATTGTGAACATGGTCTCCTGTGTTCATTGTGAGCATGTCCTCCTGTGTTCCTTGTGAACATGGTCTCCTGTGTTCATTGTGAGCATGTCCTCCTGTGTTCCTTGTGAACATGGTCTCCTGTGTTCATTGTGAACATGCCCTCCTTTGTTCATTGTGAACATGTCCTCCTGTGTTCCTTGTGAACATGGTCTCCTGTGTTCCTTGTGAACATGGTCTCCTGTGTTCCTTGTGAACATGGTCTCCTGTATTCATTGTGAACATGTCCTCAAATTTTTCTAAAGCTGTTTCTCCTTGGTGTCAGCAGTAATGGCTGGGAGCCCCTACATGTTCTTGTGTAGCTCAGTCTAGCCTTGAACTAATTTTGTAGCCTGACCTTGAACTCCTGATGCTGCTGCCTGACTCCTAAGTGCTGGGGTTACGTGGTGTGCTACCATAGAGGGCTGTAAGGAAAGTGTACGTTTGCTGCAATCCATCCAAAGTGCTATTCACTATTCAGCCTCTAGAACTAAGTAGTCAAAAAAGAGAAACTTTCTTTGTTTAGACTTGATACTGGATGTCTTAGGCTGAGCAATGACAGGAAAATACTCAAATAATTCTCAACATAACCACAGTCATCCGCCTCTACAAAAACAAAAAGAGACTTAAAATCCACAAAACTGATGAAAGATGGATGCACAGTACCCGAGAGGGAGGAGACTGCTGTGCGACTTGGGGATACTACTTTGGCTTAAATTGTTTAAACAGAATCACAAGCTTCATGTTCTCAAGAAATAAGTACATTGTTTTTCTAACAGTAAAAATTAAAAGTAGAAAAAAAAAGCAACCCAGCTATTTAACAAAGAGAAAACTGTAGTGTTTCATTTCAAAGACTCAATAAAATTATGATCATGGTAGTTACATTTTAAGGTAGAAGTGATTTGTAAGTGTGAGTATCTAAAGTAAATAAGAAAATACACCTGGCTTAGAGACCACGCCTATGTGCAGTGTAGAGAAGTACCCTGAGCTCTGGCTGTAGGAACCCCGCACACAGCAGTGCACATGACTGCGTGTTTTCTACTTGCTCAGAAATTAGAAAAGTCTAAAGTCTCCTAGAGTGCTGCAGGGAGCAGGAATAGAATTTGGAAGAACACTGTATTTAAATGCTATTCAGATAAAAAAATTGTAGCATTTGAGTGATACACTAAAACCTCATTCATAGAGTTGTCAAACTAACTTATTAAGGAATGCATAGCAAGTTTTTTTGTTTAATTTTTTGAGACAGGATCTCACTGTGTAGCCCTGGTCAGTCAGAACATTCTGTGGCATCAAACTCACAGAGATCTTCCTGTGTCTGCTTCCCAAGTACTGGAATTAAAGGCATGCACCACTACACCTGGCCTTATTATCAATTTTTAATAAAATACTGAGTTAAAAAAGAGTAGTTTTAACACTTTCTTTTCTTTTCTTTTTTCTTTCTTTTTTTTTTTTGTTTTTTGTTGTTTGTTGTTTGTTGTTTGTTTTTTGTTTGTTTTTTCAAGACAGGGTTTGTTCTGTATATCTCTGGCTGTCCTGGAACACACTCTGTAGAACAGGCTGGCCTCAAACTCAGAAATCCGCCTGCCTCTGCCTCCCAAGTACTGGGATTAAAGGCATGCGCCACTACTGCCTGGCCCTTAACACTATTTCTTTATCAGATGTTTTCACCAAGTCTAGACCTTAACCGTTTTTATTCTCCGAACTGTCTTAAATAACAGAAGTGATAAGTGTTCTTAATATACATCTGAAAATTCTTTTATTATTTGATGTTTACAGGGTTTGTCTGTTCTGCTTTTTTCTAACAGTTCTGTAGCTCTACAATGTTTTTCTTGAGGATTTGGGTTTTAGATAGGATATTTGTCATATTGAAGATCTAATTCCTCAGTACAATTTTAAAAATACACATTTATGGGCAGGCAGGATAATTTCATTGGTAAAGACACTTGCTACCAGGCTTGAAGACCTGAATTCAATTCCTTAAACCTACAGAGTAGAAACAAGTGGTTTTCTACAGAATGTGTCCTCTCCTCCCTTCGTCCCCTCCCCCCAATACCTACCTGGACATATCTACACTTATACACATGCACACATACAAAATAAATCATTTTATATACAGGCTTTTGTTTCTGTGGGCTCATTTACCTATTGCCTATTTTTTTTTAAAGATTTATTCATTTATTTATTTATTTATTTATTTATTTAATATATATGAGTACACTGTAGCTGTCTTCAGACACAAAGAGGGCATCGAATCCCATTACAGATGGTTGTGAGCCACCATGTGGTTGCTGAGAATTGAGCTCAGGACCTCTGGAAGAGCAGTCAGTGGTCTTGCCCGCTGAGCCATCTCTCCAGCCCCCTGTTGCCTATTTTTATTGTGTCTTTTTTTTTTTTTTTAAAGATTTATTGTTATATGTAAGTATACTCTGGCTATCTTTAGACACACCAGAAGAGGGTGTCAGATCTCATTATGGATGGTTTGAGCCACCATGTGGTTGCTGGGATTTGAACTCAGGACCTTTGGAAGAGCAGTCAGTGCTGTTAACCACTGAGCCATCTCTTCAGCCCCTTACTGTGTCTTTTTATGTCAGTACAGTTAATTCTTTTGAATAGCTATGTGGGGGGGTCCATCAAAAATATGTCTCAATGTGTTTGACTTTCCTCATTTGGTGGACATTTACCCAACTTTATTCTATTGTATCTAATACTCTGATGTTTGTTTGCTTATTTATTTATTTTGCAAATGAAAATGTTTTCTTTTTTTTTAAGATTCATTTCATTTATTTTATGAGTATGAGTACACTGCAGCTGCACAGATGGCCATGTGTGTGACTGCTGGGCATTGAACTCAGGACCTCTGCTGGCCCTGCTTGCTCTGGCCCCATTCACTCTGGCACAATTCACCGAAGCTGTCTTCAGACGCACCAGAAGAAGGCATCAGATCTCATCACAAGTGGTTGTGAGCCACCATGTGGCCGCAGGATCCAAACTCGGGACCTTCAGAAGAGTAGCCAGCGCTCCCACCCGCTGAGCCATCTCACCAGCCCCTGATGTTTATTTTTAAGTTCAATTTAAGCTAAATTTTAATTCTTGTCAATTATTTTAAAGTAGAAATAGTCTGTCTTTAAAGATTTTGAGACACTTAGAACTTTAAAATTGGAGGCTGGAGAGATGGTTTGGGAGTTAAGAGCACTTCTTCCAGAGGACCAAGGTTTGATTGCCAGTACCCATATGGCAGCTCACAACTGTCTAACTCAAGTTCCAGAAGATCTGATGCCCACTTCTGGTCTCCGTGCACCAGTTCTGTAAGTAGTACTCAGATACATGCAGGCAAAACACTTATACAATAAAATAAAAATTATATACAATGAAACTTGTTAAAACTTAAAACATTTTATCCACATCTTGACTTTCCTTAGCCCAGCGCACAGGTGCACTGATAGGGTAACATGCTACATGGTAATAAGTTGGACCCTAACCTCCCTGCCTGACCTGACTGCTCAACTGAAATACCCTGCTAAGCACAGTTACTGACCTCTGCCCCTACTAGTATCTTCTCTGATTTCTCAACTGCTTTGACTTACTGAGTTGGCTTCTCTTTGCCTCTTCCCACTTCTCAAGTCTTTAATAAGGTAAAACTATCTCTGTAGTTCAATAATACTAACTACCTAAATAAATAGAAAAACCACTTTTTTTTTAAGACTTACTTATTTGTTTTATGTGTGAGTACTGTCACTGTCTTCAGACACACCAGAAAAGGGCATCAAATCCCATTACAGATGGTTGTGAGCCACCATGTGATTGCTGGGACCTTTGGAAGAGCAGTCAGTGCTCTTAACCACTGAGGCATCTTTCCAACCCCCCCCCAAAAAACCACTTTTTCAATATACCATTTGCTGGTTTTTCTTCAAAACTAAATGGTATAAATCTGGGAATGCAAAACATTGTTTCATGTTTTCTCTTATAATGCTGTTTTATTTTTCATTGATAGATTCAGAAGCTCTGTGACCGTGTAGCTTCATCTACTTTACTGGATGACCGAAGAAATGCTGTGCGTGCCCTTAAATCACTCTCTAAGGTTCGTAATGCTAAATTACTGCTTCTTTGAAAAAAATGATTACTTTGCGTGAGTGGGTCTGTATGTCTGTCTGCACCACTTGCATGCATTGTGCGTGCAGAGGGCAGAAGAGGGCAGTGGAGTTACAGACAGCTATGAGCTGTGTTGTAGGTGCTGGGATTCAAACCCAGGTCCTCTGGAAGAGCAGCCAGTGCCCTTAACCACTGAGCCATCTCTTCAGTCAAATTACTGTTTTGTTTTGGTTTTGGTTGTTTTTGTTTTCATTTTATTTATTTATTTTTGGTCAGGCATTAGTTTCTGTAATAACACTTTCTTGTCTTCTGTGCAGAAATACCGCTTGGAAGTGGGAATCCAAGCTATGGAACATCTTATCCATGTTTTACAAACAGATCGGTAAGTTTCGTGTATTGAATTTTCTTTCCTACTTTTTTGGAGTTTTAATTTGTTTTAGAGTAACCATCATCATCCCAGAAGATAGTAACATTATGTCTACACGACATTTTTTATTTTTATTGTCACTTACTAGATACAAACCAGTGGGCTAAGCCTTAATTTAGACATAAAAGTGAAATAAAAGAACCAGATGCAGTAGTGCCCACATGTAATCAAAGCACTTGAGAAGTGGGGTAGGAATGTCATGTTCAAGATCTTCTGTGCTGTTTGTTTGTCTGTTTGTCTTTGAGGCAGGGTTTCTTAATGTTGCTTTGGCTGTCTTAGAGCTTGCTCTGTAGGCAAGGCTGGCCTCTAACTCATAGAGATCTGCCTGCCTCTACTGCCTGGCTAAGGTCATCTTTGGCTTCCTAGCAAGTTTTTGACCAGTCTGGGCTACATGTGATCCTATCTTGGAAAAAAAAGATGATGATGTAACTTTTTTTTAAAAAAAGATTTATTTATTATTTTATCTAAGTACACTGTAGCTGTCTTCAGACACACCAGTAGAGATCTCATTACAGATGGTTGTGAGCCACCATGTGGTTGCTGGGACTTGAACTCAGGACCTTCGGGAGAGCAGTCAGTGCTCTTAACTGCTGAGCCATCTCTCCAGCCCCGTGATATAACTTAATTAAAATAGTTTAAGATCTTGATTTGTATTAGATAAATGGATATATTGATACTCCTTTACAAAACGATATGTTATAGTGTGTAGGTAAATAGACTTTTCCCCTTAGGGATACAAAATGCACAAAGGAGTCTGATGTTAAATCTGGTGTGTCTTTAGCTAACTCAGTTTCTCTTTAGATTTTTATCTGTATTTTCTGTTTTAATTACTTGTGCATAGACAATTTCTTTATCTTGCCTCTGATAAAATATGTCAACATATTTCTATTCCACTGAGATCACATATAGACCTTAAATTCAAGTGTTTGTGTACAAGTGTAGGGCCTGGCACCCAGATAAAAGCTCATTATGGCAGCTTGCTGCAGCAAGGGGACAGGTAGAGGTCAGGAGCTCAGCTGACCTCGTCCTCCTGCTCCTGGTGCTCCTTTGCCCACTTCAACCAAATTTTTTTCTGAATTTATCCCAGTCAATAGTATCCTTCCATTGGATCATAAACTAGAAGATTCTTCCTGAATTCGTCCCTCTAGGCCAGAGTAAAACAGTGGTTATGCTTTCAGCCTTCTTGCCCTTCATTCTGGCCCTCAGTATATCCAACACCTAAATCATTTTCCTGGTTTCTGCTGTTATAACATATGAAAAAGTACTTTAAATTTTAGTGACCAAAGATGTAGTTTATTGCTGGGATTGAGGGTGGCTTAGGTTAGGAAGCCAGAGAGGCTTGAGTCAGCTAAAAGCTAGCCAGTGCTGGAGGATCTAACTGTGAGACAACTTAGTCATATGTGCTAGGAAGAGGCCTCTGCATCTTGCTGTCTTTAAGCCTGTTTGAGCACCCTGGTGATGCATGGCAGTTCTGGGATCACTTGGAGCCTGTGATCCTAGCAAGGACCAAGCCAGTATACTCTTACATTGCAGTCATCAGAAAAGAATAAACAAGTTGCCTCAATTTAAGGGGTGGCTCATTAGGTTCCCCCTCTGAGGGCTGTATCAAAGAGTTTTAGACATTATCTGAAACTACCACTACCTTTAAACTGTATTTTTTTTGTCTCTGATCTTTTTGTACTTTGCCTAGTTTGTATGTTTCACCACTTCAGTGTAGTATAAAATCCAAAATGAGACTTTTTACTTATTTTTCTGTTTGTTTGTTGTTTGTTTTCTGAAACAGGGTTTCTCTGTGTAGCCCTGGCTGTCCTGGAACTTGCTCTATAGACCAGGCTGGCCCCAAACTCAGAGATCTGTCTGCCTCTACCTTCTGAGTAGGCTTATAGGCATATGCCACATGCCAAATTCAGATTTTTTGTTTGTTTGTTTGTTTGTTTTTGTTTTTTATGTTTTCAAGACGGGATTTCTCTGTGTAGCCCTGGCTGTCCTGGAACTCACTCTGTAGACCAGGCTGGCCTCGAACTCAGAAATCCACCTGCCTCTGCCTCCCAAGTGCTGGGATTAAAGGCATGCACCACCACTATAACCTGGCCAAATTCAGATTTCTTAATGCAAAGAATGCTTTTTAAAGTTCTGGGCACCACCTGTCCATTTATGTCATAGCCACTTTTGAGTAGAGTCTAGCAACTCTTTAGTTAGTGATTGTCCTTTCTTCTTCCCTGACAGTGTAGCCTTGACTACTCTTTCAAAGCCACCTACTGTGTATAATTTAGAGTAGGTAGAGTAATACCCCACCAGATACCTGCATTCCTTTTCAGCCAAACATGGGAAGTCACCTTACATAGCAGAAGGAACTTTGCAGATATAATTATGCCAAATAATGAGAGGAAAGACTGTCTAGGTGGACCCAGTGTGACTACCGAGGTCCTTAAAGACAAGGAAGGGAAATGAACAAAGGAGGCCTGGAACTGTAACATGGCACACTTGACCCACTACTGCTGACTTCTGGAGGGCCTGAAGAGTGACAGGCTAGTATGACAGTTATGCATGCCTGCCATTATTCTGTATTTGCCATCCTTTCTTCCCCTTCTTCTTCTCTTCCTCCTCCTCTTCCTCCTCCTCTTCTTCTTCTTTTTCTTCTTCTTCTTCTTCTTCTTCTTCTTCTTC
>NW_022196905.1:84364582-84371359 GCF_008632895.1 Mastomys coucha
CTTCTTCTTCTTCTTCTTCTTCTTCTTCTTCTTCTTCTTCTTCTTCTTCTTCTTTTTTGTTTTTTTTAGACAGGGTTTCTCTGTATAGCCCTGGCTGACCTGGAACTCAGAAATCCGCCTGCCTCTGCCTCCCAAGCCCTGGGATTAAAGGCGTGAGCCACCACTACCCAGCTAATTTCTTAATTTTGTGTCCAAGATATATTACTGCCTCTTAGGGACATCAGCTGAATATAGTGTAACAAGATGGAATAAGACCAGGCACTAACCCTCATATCAAGGATGGACACAGTGACCCAGTAGGAGGAAAGGGGCCCCAACTGCAGGCAAAAATGATGGAGATCTCCCACTCCACACTCTTAGGAGTCCTACAAGAACACCAAGCTACACACCTTTAAGGAATATGCCCAGGACCTACCTCAGACCTATACAGGGTCCATGTTTGTTGCTTCAGTCTTTATGAGCCCTGCTTAGTTGATTCTGTGGGCTGCGTTCTTCTGGTGTCTTTGACCCCTCTGGTTCCTACTGTATGGACTCACTGAAATGATTCCATAAAACTGTTGGGCATGGGTGCTGGGGATTCAGATTCAAGTCCTTGTGCTTATAGAGGAAGTGTTCTTCCCTCTGGGCTGTCTCCTCAACAGCAGTTTGCTTGTATATTTTTGTAACTATAGCTTCTATTTCAGTGTTGGATGAAGGTACAAGGGGTCCTGCTGTTGTCTTTCTTACTTGAGAGGAAAAACATTCCCCTTTCAGTGGTAACACAGTTACAGGAGCTTTGTGTCTTGTTGGGACTAACCGCAGAGCCTCACACATGCTATCCCGATGTCCTACCACTGAGTTGTGACTTCTTCTTGGTGTCTTGATCATGTTAGAAGGTCTCTGATGTTTGGGTTTCTCAATCATTTTTTAGAAGACTTGTTTCAAAATTTCCAAAAGCAAAGCTGTGAATAATTTGTATAAAAGCCCATTTGATTCAGTCTCCATGCTCCGACAGCCCTTAGGGTTGTCACCCTTGTTTTCTTTGTTCTTCCTCTTGTGACATTCTTGTTTCTCTGAATGTTCTGTCATACTCCATGAGAGGGAAAGTCATACATATATATAAGTGTACATGAACATAAAATTACTGGCTCTTCTGTTTGCTAGTTTTAAAGTTTGGCTTATTTTTATAAATATGTTTTAATAAACATATACATATAAATATACATACATATGCTTTGCTACATAGAATTATTCTGTCTTATTTTTAAACTTTTTATTATTTGTGACTATGGGTGTTTTGCCTGCATGTATCTGTGCACCATGGGCACACCTGGTGCTCATGGAGCTCATCTCCTGAGACTGCAGTTCCAGTCAAGAGCTACCATATGAGCACTAGGAGTTAAAAACAGCCAGTGACTTTAACTGCTAAGCCATCTATCTCTTCAGCCCTTTGTCTATCCGTTTTTAAATTTAGTTTTTTCTACTTGATACTTTATTAATATTTATTTAATTGTGATGCCATTGTATTTTCTTTTAAGATACATTTTCATTTCTGTCTTAGATATGGTATTTTTTAATTAGACAGTAAAGTGGAGTCTCAATTTTTATATTCTAAATAAATCTTTATATAGTCTCTTAATTTAATTTCTTATTGTTATTGTTAGGATGATGATGATTAGGAGAAGGAGGGGGAGAAGGAAAGAGAGGAGGAAGAAGAGGAGGAGGAAGATGAAGATCTCACCCTGTAGCCAAGCTTGGTCTGGAACTCAGTATACAGTCCAGGCTAGTCTGGAGCTTGCAGCCACCCTCCTCTTTCTGGCTCCCCAAAACTGAGATTACAAGCATGAGCCACTCCGGGGCTTTACTAATACTTTCTTAGATTAAGTTTCTAGGAAAAAAGTGAATACTTTATTGGTCTTATGAAAGAACTGCCTAAAAATATTCATAATAGTTTAAACTCCAGCTAGTAGTATATAAGTATAATAATTTCTTTTTTTCCAGTTCGGATTCTGAAATAATAGCATATGCTTTGGACACACTTTATAATATAATATCTAATGAAGAAGAGGAAGAATTAGGTAAGTTTCCAGTTATTTTACTGTATTTCTCTATATATATTAACTAGGTTATACTAATTTAGCTTTGAAGTTGAGTTTATTTTATAAACTTGTTCATTGTGTGGTGTTTTCCTAAGTTGCTCTCTGAATCAACACAGTAAAGCTCTAACTTTAGTTCTGAGTGGTGTCTCCAGAATGATTGTTCTGTGTGGTCTGGACCTTTATGATGAGGTAGAGTGAGGTTTCTGTCCTTAAGTCAGGGGCTCACGATGTAGTCTGGACTAATCTAAGCCCAGGCTCCTCCTTCAGCACACCCCAACAAGCCTCAGTGAACCCTAACAAGCCTCAGTGAACCCCAACAAGCCTCAGTGACCCCTAACAAGCCTCAGTGAACCCCAACAAGCCTCACCTATATTCTTCTCTCTTTTACTTTTACTTTTTAGTGGACTTACAAGGTTTTAGATATCTTGACATTTTCAAATATGTATTAGTAGATTCTCCTTCACCCTCATTCATCCATCCAAGATCCTCTGTCTCTGTCTCTTTCTGTCCTTCCCTTTTTTTCTTTCTTTTTTTGTTTTTTTGTTTTTGTTTTTTTGTTAGGTAGCTCTAGCTGTCTTAGAACTCACTATGTAGACTAGGCTGGCCTCAGAGATCAGCCTGTGTCTGTCTCCTGATGCTGTGGTTAAAGGAGTGCCCTACCACACCCAGAAGAGCCCTCTTTCTTAAGTTTTGCCCTCTTTGGGCTGTAATTAGGCAGTATAGGTATTAGACAGTGCTGAATTAAATAATCCCCTCTGGTTGGTTGGTCTTTGTATGTGTTATTACCCTTAGGCCAGAGCAGTAGTTAGTGGAGGTTTCTCCTAATTCTTAAGCCTTGGGGGGTGGCCATAAGACTTTTTTTTTTTTTTTTGGCTTTTCAAGACAGGGTTTCTTTGTGTAGCCCTGGCTGTCCTAGAACTCACTCTATAGACCAGGCTGGCCTCGAACTCAGAAATCTGCCTGCCTCTGCCTCCCAATTGCTGGGATTAAAGGCATGTGCCACCACCGCCTGGCAAGACTTTCTAAATATATAGAGAATAACAATTTATTTTTTATTTTCTGTTCTCGATATGAAGATATTGATATTTGATATGAAATAATATAGATGTGTTTGAAATCCCCTCTTCCTTGGTATGTCCTCCTTTCACTTTCTATTCCAACATACTTGGATACTTAAAGTAAGACAGCTTACCCTTTGTTACTTAGGGAAAGGCTTGATTGTATGTCTATGCCTTTGTTGTTTGTCCTGTAAAAAGATGCTCAGTGAGTAACATTGTACAGTGCCATTGAGGATATCCACATAGCCAACTGCTACTTACAGTAAGATATTAGTGGGGTTTCCATTACTTTACAGAAAAGAGCAGACTTATTTGTGTGTTTTATAATTTTAATTTATACCAAAATACAACAAAACAGAGATTGAAAGTAAGTATTGACCTTGCACCTATTTTATTAACAGTCAAGCAGAAGAGCATGTGCATGTTAACCCCACAGAGTACTGGGAGGTAGTATGAGTATTTGAGTGGAGTGTTGAGTAGTCATGCTCCCTTAGAATTAAGTATACTTTTTCTTAAGATTTTTTGTCTCTGTGATATCTTACTTAGAAGTTTTTTAGTTTCTAAGGGGTAAATATATTTAGTAAACAATTTATTATTCATGGAAAAAGAAGTTGAATGTATAGCCACTTAAATATATACACAAGAACATGCTTTGAAGAGAAGAATATTTACTTCTCCTAGTTGGTTTTCAGATGAGAAAATTAAAAGCAACATACCTTTTTGTTGTTGTTTGAGCTGGGCTCTCTACGTCGCCCTGGCTGTCCTGGAATTTGCTCTGTAGACCAGGTTGACTTCAAACTCAGATCTTCCTGCCTCTTCCTCCCAAGTTCTGCGAGTAAAGGCATGCCAAACTATGCCCAGCCACACAGCACACTTAGTTAACAAACGGTTTTAAAACTTTTATTTCTTATAGCTTAGGCAGTGGGGAATAGGAGCAGTCTTGTGTGTATTTGGGAATTTTATGTTTTATTTACTTGCCTTTTGTGAGACAGGATTTCACTGTGTAGTTGGGGCACTAACTCATCACATAGCCCAAGCTGGTCTTGCAGCCCAAGCTTTAACCTTGGCTCCCTGGGTACTAGGGTTATAGGTAGGTGCCACGGAGCCTAGGGTTATAGGTAGGTGCCACGGAGCCTGCTTCTCTGCTCTTTATTTTTAATTCATCATTCAAAAGTCTATTGTTTTTAATGATTTATTTATTTCTTCTATGTATATGAGTACATCATTGCTCTCTATAGACAAACCAGAAGAGGGCATCAGACCCCATTGTAGATGGTTGTGAGCCACCATGTGGTTGCTGGGAATTGAACTCAGGACCTCGGAAGAGCAGTCAGTGCTCTTAACCACTGAGCCATCTCTGCAGCCCCAAAAGTCTTTTTGATAACATGGGAAAAACAGTTTTTGAATAAGAATAAATGGTAGCAGAATAATTTTTCTAGGACCTTTTTCTCCTGAAACTTAAAGTTAATCTGAGTACATTTTTTAAAACTAGATACTAAAAAATGTGCTCTTGAGTTGTATTATTTTCTCATTAAATGCTTCATTGAGAGGTAATTCTCCAGTGATCCAAAAACTACTTACAGTTCTTTCCTTGGGAATGTTTTAAAACCCTTTAGTGGTGAATGTTTGATAATCTTAAATGTATAGCATATATATTTAATATGTAGCCATGTGTGTTGGACGAGCCTCACCTGTCTGACTTAGTGACAGAGTCTCACTTTCTGAGCTATGCTGATAACTTGGCCAGCTTCTGTGCTCACACAGATAACATTTGCTCTGTCGCCTTATTTATTCCTTTTTGTCTACCTTTTCAGATGATGTTGAAGGTAAAAGTTTACACTTTCATATGCATGATGCTTTAGACTTAAGACCTGGTAGTATAAAAGGACACTGTCAAATGCTGTTTCTTCTGGCTACTATAAAGTCTGATGTTGGTTTCATTGTGTCAGAATCTGTAATTTAAAAGCAGTACTTAATAATCTGTTATCTACACCATGAAGCCATTCTAGTGTATCTTTTAATAAAATCAAATCTCTTCTAATAGTTCCATTATTCAAATTTGTTTTGTGTATAATTCCTGGAAAACAAATTGTTTATTTACAAGTAATACTTGAATGTGTATACACATGTGTGCATACATGTGTACTTATGAGTGAGCTGGAAATTACTCAGTTCAGAGAATACATGTATATTGATGTTGTCCCTTTACAGTGCCATGCACACAGCTGTGCCTCAGTTACTGACCTTTACATTAATTTCTGGAATTCACTGATACTTACCCTCTGGTGGTCTATTTGATGTCTAGTAACTTTTAACAGTATTTCTTTTCTTCATAATTAAAATAATCAAGTTTCCTTTTATTTTGTTTAACTAATATTTCTAAATGCGTTTTAGAATGAATGAAATATTATCTACAGTAGATTTAAAATGACAGTGCTGAAACTAACAGAAAACTAACTTACTACCTTTCATGGCTTTTGAGCCCCTTGCTTGAGATCAGAACAGCCGCAGCACAGCCCTGCTGTTCGTCGGACTGTTTCTTAGGGTGTTACGGAGCAGGAACTGTTGTTTCTGTGATTGTTTCCTCATATTTGTGTAGAGCCTTAAAGAGTGCACAGTCCTCACGTGTCCAGTATCTTACTTAATCCTCATGCAGTCTTTGAGGTGGGTGTTGATTCTCTTTCCTCAGATTAAAACACCAAAAGGCTGGACATTGTCACTCATTGTCCCAGTTAAGGGAAGAACAGTGTCCTCTCTCGCTGCACTTTCTTGTTTTACACCCTCCATAGATTTTTCAATTGAATAAATTGTGGCCAGTTTTACTTTCTAACTAGAACTTACGAATTATATAATATATATAACTGGTTGTAAAAAATTCAGATAAGCATTTAAAATAAGCATCACTGTGTAACTGTTGAGTCACAGTTGTAAAGATTCACTGTGTACTTTAGTTAGAATATCTCCTTTTCTCTTTTTGGGGGTTGGGGGACTTGGCTTTTTGAGATAGGGTCTTTTAATGTGGTCCTTGCTGGCCTGGAACTCATTTTGTACACCAACCTGGCCTAGAACTTGCAGTTATTCTCCTGTCTCTACCTTTTGAATGACGAGTTTGCAGACTTATGCCTCCGTGTTCTGCTTTTTTTTTTCCTTCCCCCCTCCTCCCCATACCCTTCCCCCAATGCCAGGTCTACCCCATGTTCTCCTTTTTATAAAGCAGTTTTCTTCTCTAGATTGTGAACTTGATATGGAATTCCATTAAAGATCCCATGATGTTTTTTAAAGAGTTTAATACCTCTGGAAAACATACATCTATAAATATACTTTAAGAACAAATATATTTGTATGAATTTAGTTAAAATCTAGTTCTGTAAAAAGATCTGGAAAGTGATGGGGTATATATGTGTATGTTTATTATATATATGGAGTATATGTATGTATTCAAATATAAATTTTTGTCCACACACACATCACAAAATCCTTATTTTGTGGATTAGTCTTTGCTTTCACTCTTCTGTTTTAGGCTTATCTTTGCTATAACAAAAAACTACTTTTTTTTCCCACCTATATTAGGGATCACTTATTTTTACAGGTTATAGAAATTTGCCCATAATACTTAAATTAAGATTAAAGAGATAAACTCT
>NW_022196905.1:84371484-84427530 GCF_008632895.1 Mastomys coucha
AAAAAAAAAAAAAAAAAGGAGAGAGAGAGATAAACTCAGCTGTGATATAAGTATACCAAATCAGCAAGATGGTTTGTCTCAAGCCGGGCGTGGTGGCGCACGCCTTTAATCCCAGCACTTGGGAAGCAGAGGCAGGTGGATTTCTGAGTTCGAGGCCAGCCTGGTCTACAGAGTGAGCTCCAGGACAGCCAGGGCTATACAGAGAAACCCTGTCTCGAAAAACCAAAAAAAAAAAAAAAAAAAAAAAAGATGGTTTGTCTCATGCTAATAGATATTGTTTTGCTTTAATGAGCCAGTGTCTTTTTACATAGCTCTGGCTGTCCTGGAACTTACTATGATGACCTGACTGGCCTCGAACTCACATATCTGCCTCTCAAGAGCACCACCATGCTCAGCTAGATAAAATTTTCTTATGAGTGTAGTTTTGATTTATAAGTTCAAATATGATTAATAGTTTTTAACAATTTTGTCTTACTATACCACTAAAAACTTTGTGTACTATTACTTAGCTAGTTTGAATGCGCTGCATTAAAGCGTAGAAGTGCTGGGACTGGAGAGATTGCTCAGTAGTTAAGAACACTGGCTGCTCTTCCAGAAGACCTCAGCCCCCAAAGGGTGGCTTACAGCCTCTTGTAACTCTAGTCCCAGCGGATCTTATACTCTCTTTTGGCCTCTGCAGGCACTGCATGCATGTACTACTCATACATGCAGAGAAAATACCTATGCACATAAAATAAAAATAAATCGTTAAAGTTTGCCTTGGTTGTTTTTGTCAAGTTGATGCAATCCTATTCATAGCTAGGAAGAGTGAACTTAATTGAGAAAATGACTCCATAAATTGGCCTAAGGGGGAAGGCCCAGCCATTGTGGGTGGTACCGTCCCTGGGCAGGTGATCCTGGGTGTATAAGAAAGCAGGCCGAGCCAGCCAGTAAATAGTGTTCTTTCATGGACTGGGCTTCAGTTCCTGCTTCCAGGTTTTTGCCTTGAATTCCTGCCTTGGCTTATATTCATGCAGGACAACAACTTTAAGCTGGTTGATCTGAAGGTGACTGACTTAATTTTATAATCAAATTGTATTAATAAGTACAGATCAGCAGAGACTGCCTTTTTTGAGGTGTATTGACTTGGACATACGATTAGCGTAAAATACAGTTTGTTCATAGATGCTGTATATAATCTTACAGGTTTCAACAAAAGAGTTCAGTAATGGTTGGTGGGATGTGGCACTGTGGTTAAGTGCTTTCCTGACGTAAAGCAAGCCCTGGGTCCAAACCATAGCACTGAAAAAAAAAAATTGTATAACCACTGCCACAATCAAGACAGAATATTTCTGTTACCCTAACCAATTGCCTTATCCTAATAAAAGTTTACCCTAATGTATATGAGTGATGTCTAACTGACCTTGAAAGTGAGTTTACAAACACAGTTTTCAGTCTTAACTGCATTACTGATACCAGCCGTACTGTTGAATTATTTATATTCCAGGAAAATTACCATTTCTGTTTAACTCGTCAGTGAAAGGATACTTTAGTAGCATCATGTTGAAGTACTTTGTTCTTTGAATATTACAGAAGAAAATTCTACAAGACAGAGTGAGGATTTGGGAAGCCAGTTTACAGAAATTTTCATTAAGCAGCCAGAAAATGTCACTCTCCTGTTATCTTTGTTGGAGGTAAATAGGGAACCTTGACATTCTGCCATGCTGATAAGCTGCTTTCTGTTGCCTTTGTGGGTGTTAATGAAGAGTAAAATGTTCACACTTGAGAAGGTAGTAAGGGAAGATTGCTGTATATCATGCTTTTGAATGCATATGAAGGATTCACATACTTGATATAGGAAATATGTGATTTATCAAAATACGCATCTTATTTCTAGTTTTACAAAGTGTTTATCATTATTAACATTTTAGTGAGTTTAATCAGTTAACATTAACTTTTCATTTCTTAAAATTCATTTTTAAAGTTCACTGAAATTCTATTTTTCTCTTGTAGTTTTTTTCTTAAATTTTATTGTTTGTGCCTCTTGCTCTTTTTTTTAAAGATTTATTTATTTCATGTATATGAGTATATACTGTAGCTGTACAGATAGTTGTGAGACTTCCTTCATCTGGTTGTTGGGAATTAACTTTTAGGACCTCTACTCACTCCCGTCAGCCCCGCTCGCTCCAGTTCAAAGATTTATTTATTATTATAAACAAGTACACTGTAGCTGTCTTCAGACATACTAGAAGAGGGTGTCAGATCTCATTACGGGTGGTTGTGAACCATCATATAATTGATGAACTCAGGACTTTTGGAAGAGCAGTCGGTGCTCTTTCCCACTGAGCCATCTCACCAGCCCTCTCTTGTAGTTTCTTATTGTACTATTAGTTGAAAACAATGTTCTCCTTGAAAATAGCAATTCTAGTTGCTAAACAGTTGAAATTCTTCCATTGCAGGAGTTTGATTTCCACGTCCGTTGGCCTGGTGTGAGACTACTGACTTCTCTTTTAAAGCAGCTAGGGCCTCCCGTGCAGCAAATCATCCTAGTCAGTCCCATGGGTAAGCCACTCCTCCTGGGGAACTCTGAGTACAAAGTAACGAACTGTAACTTAAATCAGTCTTTGTGGTTTTGGTCTGCCTGTAATTTTCTTACGATTGTACGTTTTAGGTGTTTCAAGATTAATGGACTTACTGGCAGATTCCAGAGAAATTATACGTAATGATGTAAGTTTAATTTGGAAAGAAAAAAAAGAACATGATGCTTATTTTCTCTCTTTGTAAATATACCTTCATGAGTTAAGAAAAGTTAGTTTTAGAAAGTTGGAGTGTTGGCGAACTTTTAAACTTACGTGTAAGTCTTGTGCTCAGCAAGTGTTTAGAGTTAGACAAACCCTTTTGTTACTCAAATTTACACTTCTCTGTATGTTTAGGCTTTTGTCTGAAATGCTAACATAGAATCCCACCTCAGAAATTGTCTTTTCACCTCAGAAATGTCAGTAAACATTATGAGACATTAAATGGTGTAAGTTTACAATACATTGCACATGGCTTCCTCGCTCTTTTCTTTCTTTCTTTCTTTCTTTCTTTTTTTTTTGAGACAGGGTTTCTCTGTGTAGCCCTGGCTATTCTAGAACTCGCTCTGTAGACCTGGCTGGCCTGGAACTCAGAAATCCCCCTGCCTCTGCCTCCCAAGTGCTGGGATTAAAGGTGTGGGCCACCACTGCCCAGCAGCTTCCTTGTTCTTATGTCATGGAATATGTGTCCACAAGATTTTCACTGATAATCTCTTTATGCAGATTGTCACTATTCTGTAGTCATTCTCCATTCTGATACTTACTTTGGTTCTTGCTTATGATTTTGAACTTTGTAACAGGTTAATACAAAGCAGAAACAGAACTAAACCAAACCCTTGACCTGTGATCCATGGAATACATATTTTAAACTTAACATTTAAAACTCTGTTGTAGTGGGGCTACAGAGATGACTCTGAAGCTAGGAGTGCTTGCTGCTCTTGGATAGGATTCAGGTTCAGTTCCCAGCACAACATGGCAGTTCACAACTCTCTGTAATTCCAGTTCTAGGGCATTCAGCTCCTCTTCTGCTCTCAGCAGGTCCAGCCGTGTACACAGTGCACATACATAGAATCAAGAAGCACTCGTGCACATAAGATAAAAAGAAAGCTAAAGCTTTTAAATGTTGTAGTATCTATGGCAAAGCAGTATTATAGATAGTAAAATGCTGTAACAATTAACTTATAGAAACAAATCTTTATTCAATATTTAAATTATGTTTGTTTGTTTTTGAGATAGAATCTTACACTGCAGCCCAGGGTGGCCTAAAACCTGACTCCCCCAACCCCCCCACCCCTGCTAGCATTACAGACGTCTTTGTACCTGCTTTGTGTGTTTGTTTGTTTATTTTGTTTAAGAATTCTCTTTTTGAATGAACATCCATCTACTAGGAATAATTTAGAATGTTTTTCCATAATTAAATCACAACTATAGAGGGTAGAGATGTGGCTGAGCAATTAAGAGTATTTGTTACAGAGGACCAGGGTGTGGCTCCTAGTCCCCATGTCAAGAGGCTCACTATGCCTGTAACTCTGGAATTAGATGATCTCTCTTCTAGCCTCCACAGGCACTTCAGACATGGCATGCACACACATATACATAAATAAAAATTTTAATGAAATAAAACATGACTGTGCCTTAAATTCAAGGTTTCTGTTCAGCCCTCAGTTTAGATAATAAACTGATAAGCCTTCCAATAAAGAAATTCTCTTTCTCTAAGTCTTGGTTCATTCATGTCATCAGAATTTGTTTTAATTTTCAGATATAAAATTTCCCTTTTTACAGATGCCTACTTTGGTTTTTTAATTCATTTCTTAGAGCATATATATTCATTGTAGAAATTAAAACGATTACATTTTAATGCAGGCTTATCAGGTACTTTGATCTGTCCCAGCCAGCACCCCCTGCTGCCCCACCCCACCATGTTTCGGTCTATTTTCTTTAGCTTTTGGCCCTTTCTTCTAACTTTTTGCTTTGGTTTTTATTTGAGGCAGATAAGATGATTGTCTATGTTGTCTTTTATTAATTTTATGAATGGAGCTTAAGTTTTATTTTTGTTGTAACCTCTAATATCTTAGTTTTATATGTTTTATAGGTATGTTTTCTTGGTTTCAATTGACCTACTCAGCAAAATAAGAGGAAAATAAACTACTAGTAAATGTTGAGATTTAAAACTGGTAATCTCTGTTAGGTGCTGCTTTCCCACCTTTTAAATTATATGACATCTAGGTGTGGTAGAGCATGCCTTTAGCCCCAGCACTCTGGAGACAGAAGCAGGGGGATCTGATGGAGTTTGAGGCTGGTGTAGTATGTATGGAGTGTTCCATGGAAATTGTGTGGCAGAGGGATTCAAGATACTATTATTCTATTTTGCAGATAAGTATTCTGAGACATGGAGTTTGTGTACTTTGCTTAAAGTTATACAGCTAGTATGTAGGGCATTTAGCTTCTGTCCACTTTATGAGACTCAGAGTTTGTGTGTTTTATGTGTACCTTTTTTCCCCCTTTTATGCAGCATTATGTTGGCAGGAGATTTGACATTTAAATTCTATTTTACCTTTCCTTCATTCTATTTTACCTTTCCTTCATGTTAGTGTTAAGATTTGAAAATCAGGGAAATGGGTGGGATGAGCCCAGTGAGTCGAGAGCATTCTTAACCTTGTGTAGACACTTAGCTGCTTGCCACCATGGCACTCACAGCCCTGTGTGCTAAATCTCTGAAGCTGTGCTTTTCCCCTTCATATATTTGTTGTCTCTTTTATCTGTGGTCACTGAGGGGCTCAGAAGGACTTGCTAAGTGATATTGAAGTAGGAAGTGAGTAATAGGGCTAGAGAGAGTGGCTGAGCAGGTCAGAGCACTGCTGCTCTTCCAGAGGAACTTGATTCATTTCCCAGCACCCACGTTAGCTTAGGAGTCTGGAATTCCAGTTCCAGGGATCCTGTACCCTCTTATTGCCTCCACAGGCACTAGGCTTGTGAGTGGTATATAGGCATACATACAGGCAAAATACCATACGCCTAAAGAGAAATGAATAATAAACAGTAATGTAAGTTTTTAAAAAGGTAAGTGACAAAGATATAAACAGCTTAATAAGCTGAAAAAAACCCTAAAAGTCAAGGCAAAGACTTAGTTAACTTTTGTTTGTTTGTCAGTTCTGTAGCTTTATCTGGCATTCAGCAGTTAGGTCTAATCCACACTGACTAGATTTTGAAATGTGTAAACAGAATCATAAGTTCCCATGATACACTATGGGATATTCCTCATTTGGCCCAGACAGCTTAGTTGAGTCCTTATCTGTGCACAGTCCGATGTGCATCTCGAGGCTCCCTACACACACCTGGACCCTATCTCCTCCATGACAGATCCAGGGTCCAAGTGCCTGTGGTGCTTCTTGAGGCCTACTGCGTGACTGCTTGGGAATGTCAACGGTGCACTCCTGAATTGCACCTTGTTGTTGGCAGGACAGCCATTCTTCTTGCTCCCCTTTGTGGAAGGCATTCTTGCCAGCCACGGGTAGGCAAAGACTGTAGAAGGGAAAGCCGTGCCACACGTACGTACCTTCTGTAAACTTTGTGCACAGGGCATGAATTTCCATTTCCTTTCTGTTGATTTAAAATCAAATTGTAGGGATTTTGGGGCCTGATTTGCAAGGTATCCTAACTCTGTAGAAGTTCTATTAGAATGTGGTAGTATTTCATGATTTATATTATCATTTTGAGTAGAATAAATATAAGAACTTTATAATCATTCTCAGCTTGGGGAAACTACACGATGGCAGATAAGAATGAGGTAATTGTGGTTTTTTTTAAAGGGTTTTTTTAAAAAAGATTTATTTATTTTTTATGTGTATGAGTACACTGTAGTTGTACAGATGGCTGTGAGCCATCATGTGGCTGCTGGGAATTGAACTCAGGGAATTGAACTCCCTCCGGCCCCCGCTCGCTCTGGCCGTAGTATACTGTAGCTGTCTTCAAATGTACCAGAAGAGGACGTCAGATCTCATTATGCTCAGGACCTTCAGAAGAGCCACCATGTGGTTGCTGGGATCTGAACTCAGGACCTTCGGAAGAGCAGTCATTGCTCTTACCGCTGAGCCATCTTGCCAGCCCTGTGTTCTTTTTTTTTTTTTTTTTTTTTTTTTTTTTTTTAAGATTTATTTATTTATTTTATGAATATGAGGACACACTGTAGCTGTTGTGAACCTTCATCTGGTTGTTGAGAATTGACTTTTAGGACCTCTGCTCTCTCTGGTCAACCCTGCTTTCTCCAGCCCAAAGATTTATTTATTATTATAAATAAGTACATTGTAGCTGTTTTCAGATGCGTCAGAAGAGGGCCTCAGATCTCATTACGGGTGGTTGTAAACCACTATGTGGTTGCTGGGATTTGAACTCAGGACCTTCAGAAGAGCAGTCTGTGCTCTTACTCACTGAGCCATCTCACTAACCTGGTTTTTGTGTTCTTAGTGTATATAGTAAGAAAAAAGCTATTAGATGTAAACCCTTACCAAGGCCCTGTTCCTATGTGATCTATGACCATCAGGGGAACTTAACTCTCTGCTCTCTACGTCCTTGTGTATATAGAGAACAAAACAGTTGGATTTGTAAAATGCTGTTTATTGTAGGATTCTATGATTTTAAGTAATTTTTAGACGTCCGATAAATTTAATACTCAACTGAGTGTCACCTTTCTTTTCTATAAGGGTGTCTTACTACTGCAGGCTTTAACAAGGAGCAATGGAGCAATCCAGAAAATTGTTGCTTTTGAAAATGCTTTTGAGAGACTACTGGACATTATTACAGAGGAAGGGAACAGTGACGGAGGTAAGAATGAGAGACCGTGAAGACTGCTTTGTATTCACTCACCTTGAGGGCAGTCACCATGTTTTCCCGCAGTACATACGCTTGATTACATAACTGCCCCTCTTCCCAGCCATATTCACTCCCAGGATCAAATGTCAGTGTAAAACCTCAGGTTTTCACAGATTTCAGTCTTTTCCAGGGAGGGACCTGGAAATGTCAGTGCAGCAGGAGTCCTTAGCAAATTATCTTCCCAATAGAAGAAATGAAGAGCTGTAAACAGCAAGATAGAGAAGAAAGGCAGGAGTCTATCTGCTTGTGAGTGCACTGTATCAGAAACATAGATGAGCACATTCACATCTTCAGTGTCAGAATTTATTGATAGTAATTCCCAAGGCATTGTAATTTCAGAGGCAGCAACTTGCAGATCCTCCCACTTTGCCAACACAGGTTCTTTTATTGAAGTCCTAATTACTGGTATTAACTCATAGATCATACAGTTCATACCACTCAGTACATATATCTGCATGTGTGTAAATGTAGACTACATAGAGCTAAGGGGCAACAGCACAGTTAGAGGTTTCAGAAGCCAGGGAAACTGGTAGAGCATAGAGTCTGTATGAATATGAAAATCAACCAAACTTAGCTTCTCATTTGGAGAACTTACAGTTGCGGGTGTCAGCTTTAGAGTCAAGCTAAATGTCCTGTTCATTGACAGGACAAGGAATTGACAGTTACAGTAGACCATGTCAGCAGCAGGGACAAGAAGATTGAAGCCCTGGGACAGTTGGGAGGTCTTTGTCTGTTCATCTCTGAAGTGCATTCTGGGTGGTCAGATGACAGCTGAGTGGATTGTTAACTGTTCCAGGGCTGAGTGTCCACTGCTTTCTTGGGATCAATTGCAGGATCAGACTCTTGGTCTGCTGTGTGGCACAGGGAGTGGTGGTATGCTGGGCTGCATTTGTGTGTGGAGGTCAGAGGACAACTTCGAGTAGTCGATTCTCTTTAGGTGGGTTCCAGGGACCAGACTCAGGCTCTAGACCTGCACAGCAGCAAGCACTGGCAGCCACTGAGTCATCTCACTGGCCCTTGATAGACTTTGTTTCCCTGATATGGTCATATTTTGCCTATGGGCCCTTAAACATCTTAATTCATCCTGATAAGTGTGTGGGGTGCCCTTCTTACTCCCAGGAACTAGTCTGTGCCTCATGGGAGAACTGCACAGCTGGTGTTATTCTCTGCTCTGTTGGGTACAGAGTCCCCTTCCCGCCTCAAAACTGAGTCAAACGCTGCTATAAACTGAAGTCTCTCAGGGCAAGGCACAGCTGCTCTTTACAGCACGGAGGAGCTTAAGGCAGGAGCAAACTTGATCTCAAACATTTGTATGTAATCAGTTTCTTATTGGTAGCTTGAGTTGGCATCAAACTTGTGATCATTTTGCCTTTGCTTCCAGCTGCTGGGATTACAGGTGTGAGTCCTGAAGAGAGGTTAGAAGGGAAAGCTCTAAAGAGAGAGGAAGTTGGTTGATAGCTTGAACATCTTAGGAGGAATAAGCAGAAAAGTTGACCGTTCTGGAGCTAGGGTTGCTTTCCTTTGAGGTTAAAGGTTTTAGTTGAGCCAGGTGTGGTGGTGCATGCCTTTGATCCCAGCACTCTGTGGGCAGGGGTAAATAGATCTCTGTGAGTGAGGACAGCCTGGTCTATAGAGCGAGTTCCAGGACAGCTACATGATAGAGACCCTGCCTCAAAGCAAACAAAATCGTTTTCATAAAATACTTATGTTTTCAAATTTTTAATTTTTGTCAATTTATATACTTAGTAATAACCATTGCAAATAGCATGGTTAAGTTTACAGACAAAGCAGCAGGTTCGTAGATAACAGTTCCAAAAATATAGGCCTTAGGAAGAGAAAAGCTGATGAATGGGACTTCATTAAAATTGGAAAGTTGTATTCTACAAAAGATGCTGTTAAGAGAATATGGTAATGGCATGGACTGAGAAAAAATATTTTAAAACTTATATCTGAAAAAAGACTTAAAAACTTAATAGTAAAAAAGAAAAGCAAAATAAAAAAATAGGCAAAAGGTCTGAACACACTTTTCAGTAAAGTAGGTACCACAGTTTGCAGTAACATTCAAATAAATGCTCACATTACATCATTAGACAGTTGTATGGGAACAAGGAGACACCACTACATAGCAGTACAATGGGGAAAATCCAAAACCTCAACTCTACTAGATTCTGGTGAGGAGGTGGAAAGATAGGAATGTGTTGCTGGTAGAAATGCAAAGGGATGCAACCAGTGTGGAAGACACTGCAGTTTCCTACAAAGCTAACCATAGTCTTACTGTGAGATCTAATGGTATTACCATTTCATATTTATCCAAATTACATTAAAACTTATATCCAACCAAAAAGTTATGCTTAAATGTTCATAGATGCTATTCACATTGCTAAAACTTGGAAGCAACCAAGATGTCCTTGAGTAGGTGAATGGATACATGCTAATGGGTTCATAAAGTGAGATACTACTCAGCAGTGAAAGAAGTCATCAAGCTACAGAAAGGCGATTGGGAGCCTTAAGTACATACTGCCAAGTGATTCCCGTTATGCAGCTTTCTAAGAGAAGACTGTAGAGGCAGGACTAAGTATTTGCAGTTATTAGGGGTTTGGATAGGGAAAAAGGGAAGTTTTGGAATGATGAGACTATTCTGTTTGGTACTGTACTGGTAAATACACAGATTCTATACTTGTCGGAACTCAGTGCTTTGCAGGGTGAGGAGTGAACTGTGATCTCCTGTAATATGTGCCAGTAACATCATCCCTTGTAACAAATGCACCACACTTTAGTAAGATGCAGGATCATGATGAGGGGATCACGGGGAGGGGAGCGGGCGGAAGCACTGTTGTCCTGTTTTCTGTAACTGTAAGCCTGCTCTAAGAAGCAGTTATTTAGATTGCTTTTCACATTTTTTAATTTAGTGTGTAGGGACCAGAGGATAGTTTGCAGTTGTCTCTCTCCTTCCACCATGTGAGTCTTGGGGATTGAACTCAGGTCATCAGGGTTGTCAGTGAGTGATTCACTCCACTGAACACAAATCTCATAAGACTAAAAGTATGTGTGTATGTCTGTACTAGGACCTGAAGCTGTGAGTACCTTGAGCACTGTACTCAGAGGAAGCAGGAACTCTTGGTTGGTCTAGACTTAGAGGTCAGTGGGAAGGTTTTCATCGTGATGGTAGCAGAAGCTGTAGTGTGGGTGAAACTGCCCAGGGCAGTGATGTTTGTAATTAAAGATGTAGGAGAAGAATGAGGCAGGAGGACAGGGACATGAACGATAGCCTGAGGAGTAGCCAAGTGGAGAAACCCAGGGAGAGGGCTTTCAGAGAAGAGGCAGACACTGTCAAATGTCTCAGATGCCTGAAGAGTGATAGATAAGTCAGGAGTAAATGTTGAGTACTTTGCTCCTTTGTATATAACTGAAGTCTTGTTTCTTGTGTCTGCCAGGACACAGTTAAGTAGGACATTTACAAACGTGTGTGTGTGTACATTACAGTCTGGTGGAGAGAACAAGCTTCCAGAAGGCAGGCTAACCCAGTCCTGGGGTCTTGATACTCAGCACTGAAAGCCGGCTATTTACGCTTGCACATAAATATGAAAGGTGGCTTACTGTAGTGACTGAGAAAGAGTGCAGACACAGGCACATGGTGTCGGGTCAGAACAGGCTGGGCAGTGCTGACTGACCGTGGAGAAGGACACTTGAGGACACTGGTTGAGTTCTGTCAGATGTCTCCTGCCTTAATGCCTCCATTTTATGTTCTTTTCCCAGGTATAGTAGTGGAAGATTGTTTGATTTTGCTCCAAAACTTGTTAAAAAACAACAATTCCAATCAAAATTTTTTTAAAGAAGGCTCTTATATTCAACGCATGAAACCTTGGTTTGAAGTTGGAGATGAAAACTCTGGTTGGTCAGCACAGAAAGTGACTAATCTACATTTAATGCTACAGGTATGTGCTCCTCAGGCATCACGCCACAGAAAGAAAATTGCTTCAATTTTCAATCCAGGGTTTTCAGTTGGTTTTTAGAGGCAATATAAAACCTTTTAAAAAGGATTTTTAAATAACATACTTATTTTGTATATACTGTGGTATACAAGGGCATTTTAATGTTCTGTATTTGAGCGTGTGTGTCACACACATGTGTGTGGAGGTCCACCATGTAGGGTAATTTTAATTTTCATCAAACTCAGGTTATCAGGTGCTATTTCCCACTGGCTGCCATAAGGACATTTGGAAAAGTACATGTTAAGTATTAATCACATGTGTACCCTATACTGCCCTGCTCTCCCTTCTTCACTTCTCCCCTCAGTTCTCCTGTTTTTATGTTATCCATACTTGCACAAGTCTCGGGATTTATGTAAAAAATCTAAAGACCACAGATGGCAAAAAATGATGACATTTGTTTTTCTATAACTAGCCTGTTCATTTGGTAGGATTCTCTCTAGTTGCATTTGCTTTTCTGCAAACAACCTTTTTTTAAAGGTTTGTTTTATTTTTATGTATATCTGTATGTGTCTGGGTAAATGTATGCCACTTATATGTGGTGTCCATGAAGGCCAGAGTAGATCATGTTGGAGATCCTGGACCTGATGTCAACACGTAGTCATGGCCACCATAAACTCTTGTTGGACCCTGTGTTGGTTCAGCGACTTGACTGTTGTGAATGTAGTAGACACTAATGTGGAAGTGTCTGTGTCTTAGGTCGGCTTGGAGTCCTTTGGACCTGGAGCAGTGCAGCTTAGACTACCATGTAAAAAAAAATTGGGGCTAGAGAGATGACTGAGTGGTTAAAAACACTTGCTGCTCTTCCAGAAGAACCAGGCTTGGTTCTATTATTTATATTTGGAGGCTACATCTGCTTGTAACTCCAGTTTCAAGGGATCAAACGCCCTCTTCTGGCCTCTTCACACACCAACACACACATGACCCATTCTTTCATTTAGTCTCCTCCCTCTCCCTCTCCCCACAGAAAAAAACTTTTAAAATAGAGCTTGGGAATTAACGCAAAGGTAGAGAACTTGTCTGGGAAGCACAAAGCTCTGGATTGGGTCCTCAGCACCAATAAAACATTTGAAAAATAAATAAAACTAGCACTCCCTTGAAGGATATTTCATCCCTTTCTGACATTGGTCATTCTCAATTTACTTAACACCACAAAAAGAGAGAGAGAGAAATTTTAGGAATTATTTTGAAGAAAAGTGTCAGTTTAAAAAGTATATCACTGTCCAAAAAGTTAATGTAGTATATCATGTAAATGGAGAAATGCAACATTATAGTTCTATGTATTATGCATATACTACATATGTGGATATTCTAAACTATGTGTTATATACTATAGATATGTGTGGGTTCATTGCAGGGTTTTTTTTTAATATTTATTTATTTTATTTATATTAGTACACTGTAGCTGTCTTCAGACATACCAGAAGAGGGCATCAGATCCCATTACAGATGGTTGTGAGCCACCATGTGGGTGCTAGGAATTGAACTCAGGACCTCTGGACAAACATTTAGTGTTCTTAACTGCTGAGCCATCTCTCCAGCCCCCATTGCAGGGTGTTTTACTTTTAAAAAGAAATGGCTAAACTTGCTTTGCCCCCTTATTGAAAACATCTCCTTCTTATGCTTAGTGAAGACAATGAAGTCTGCAGCAAAGCCAATGAGATTCATTCATACGAGATCTCATTACGGATGGTTGTGAGCCACCATGTGGTTGCTGGGATTTGAACTCAGGACCTTCAGAAGAGCAGTCAGTGCTCTTAACCACTGAGCTATCTCTCCAGCCCAATAATAATTGTTTTAGTTGGTTACTTCTGTACTATAAAGTCATGGATGACTTTGTCTGGCACTTTCATTACCTAAGTATTGTCATCAATACTATATTACATATATATGATTTTTCCTTATAAACATATGGCTAGTTTGTAAAATATAAGCCATATCTTAAGTTATTTTGAAGTTATTTTGAAGATTTAACTGGGCCTGATTAGTTGTTTCAGAAGTTTCAGTGTTCAGGTTCAGAGTAATCATGGAATCGTGCCCTGGTCTTCTATCAGGCCTCCAACTGTAAGCTGTAGCCTCTCTTTATTTCCAGTGTTCATGGAACTCATCATAATTCAGACTAGGCGGCTTTTAAACCCATTTTGCTATTAGATCATACTAATACTTCTCAGAGAAGCCTGCCATCCTGTATCTTAATTCAGTTTTGTATTGAATAGACCTTATTTTGTAAATGCTGTGTTTATTATTTGAGTGCAGAAACGGCTGAGGCAGTTGCTACTGTGAGAGTTTAGATCATCTGAGAGGGACAACATTAAGCAAATAGCAAAATGTCTTATTACTAGCACTATTGCTGTAGAAGTAAGAAGGGACAGCACTTAGCTCTGGTGAGCACATAAGGGAGTGCTCCATACAGATGGCTTTGTTCGAGTGGACCAGCTTTGTCTAAAACCTTTATGGAAAATTTTGAGATGTCCTCATCCAAGTGGGCTAGTCTTGGACTCCTGGTCCTTCTGCCTCCACCTTCCAAGTGCTAATATTGCAGGTGTACTCCACCATGCCCTGCTACAAATCTTTAAAGACAAATTTTATTCTCTTTTACAGCTTGTGCGGGTACTGGTATCTCCCACCAACCCTCCCGGTGCTACCAGTAGCTGCCAGAAGGCCATGTTCCAGTGTGGGCTACTACAGCAGCTTTGCACTATCCTGATGGCTACTGGAATTCCTGCTGATATCCTGACTGAGGTAAATGAAGAGGCCACTCTGTAGAAGTTGAAATTGGGAATCTTCGGAATTAGACATTAACAGTAGGAAAAATAGTGATAGCTAACCATTTTTATGATGACTTCCTCACTCACTACACAATAATGGCAGTGTTAGTTCTAAAAGGCATAGTCTTCCCTCAAGTTCGTAATGTCCAATGTTAACCTTAGCTCATCGTCTCCAAGTGTTCTTCAGTAATTTTATTGAAAGTATTTAACAAATATATAATTTTTGAAGTTATAATATCAAAATATTTTCCCCTTTCCTTCTCTTCAAACATAGCTTTTTTAAAGTGACATCTTTCAGATACCCAGTGGCTTTTCAGAAAGCCATACCCTAGGGGCTAGAGAGATGGATCCAAGGTTAGAAGCACTGGCTGCTCTTTCAGAGGTCCTGAGTTTAAAGCAATCACTTGGTGGCTCATCACCATCTATAATGAGAGCTGGTGCCTTCTTCTGGCCTGCAGGCATACATGCAGACAGAACTCTGTATACATAATAAACGAATAAATCTTTAAAAAAAAATTTAAAAAGAAGAAAGAAAGGCATACCCTATAGCCTGGGCACTTCCATCAGTGTTCTTAAAAATGAACACAAAGATTTGAACCTCTTGATTTCATGATTTTGTGGCATTTTTGGAATCAAGAGAGTAGCAAACCACCTTGAATTATTTCAGACCACTTACAGGAGGAATTTACAGTTTTAATCTTAAGAACAAATTTATTTGGTCTCCCTCAATAGGAAGACTCATAGAATAATAAATTTTTACCTCAATTTATGGCATTTTTTTGTTTGTTCCTTTTTTTTTTTTTAAATATCATCCTTTTTTGTTTTGTTTTGTTTTATTTTCGAGACAGGGTTTCTCTGTAGCCCTAGCTGTCCTGGAACTCACTCTGTAGACCAGGCTGGCCTCGAACTCAGAAATCTGCCTGCCTCTGTCTCCCAAGTGCTGGGACTAAAGGTGTGTGCCACCACCACCTGGCATTTTTTGTTTCTTATCTATAAGAATAATGAAGTAAGTTCACAGAAATATAGATACTTTGAGTTTCTTTGTTGGGCTGGCAAGAGGCATCAGTAAAGACACTCATTGCCAAACCTCTTCAGATAAACTGAATCCCAGGGACAGAGAGAGCCCTGCCTGTCCCACAAGGTGTCCTGGGATCTCCATAGATGTATCGTGGCACATGCATGCTGGCATAAACAAATAAAGAAACATAATAAAATTCTTAAGTAAGTTATACTTATCAGTTAATATATACACATTAAAAGTACAAATAATAACAAAAGTTTTAGAACAAACCAGCTGGTTTTACATTTCACATTTGTCTCTACTTTAAGTCAACCTACCCCCAAACCCCCCTAACACGCAACTCTCTTACTTCACTCCTTCCTGGCGTACCAGGGTTATTGTATGGAATGTATGTTTAAACTAATGGGATTTATATATAAATACAACATTTGTGAGACAGGTTAACACTGTAGCCCAGGCTAGCCTTGAACTCCAGGTAATACTCCTGCCTCAGCTTTCTGAGTGCTGAGGTTACAGGCACAAGCCACTGTTTGGTGCCGTGGCTTATGCATTAATGTGTATACTAGCACTGTTCCTGTTCAGCCAAACAATTCTGTATCTAGTGGAAGAGGGCATAGTGCGTGTCCAGTCTCACATGAGCTGTGACTGCATTCCTTTTCATTGTGAACTCTATATAACTGTGCATCCTATACTCTGCTCAGCATAGCACGCCCCACTCCAGTCTTGGAAACCTCCATCCTCCTGCTCCATCGGAGCTGTGGCTCAGCTCTGTCTTGGGACTTGATTCTGCCACTCTCCTGGGATCTTTCCTGCTCTCTCCCTTGATTTGAATTCCTTTCTTTCCTGGATCTTGGAACTTCTCCTTACTACTCTATTCTTTATCTCATTTTACTAAGTTTCCTAAAATAACATTATCACCAAAATAGGTGTGTTGTTGTTGTTGTCGTTGTTTTATACATGAAAATATTACTCCCTTCCTTCAGCATTACTGTCTGGCTAGGTATAGAACTCAGGACTGCAATCATTCTCACCAAACTTTCGGGACATCATTCTGTTATTACTTTGAAGAAACAACTTCAAAGTGGCCAGTTTGAAATCTAATTTTCCCTTAGTGAAACCCGCTGTTTTTCTTCAGAACATTTTGGGATCCTTTCTTTACTTGTAGTTTTCTGAAAACTACTTTATGGGTCTCACCCCTTCCCCTCAGTAGTGACCCTTTCAGCTGCAAGCCTGCTCCCTTCAACTAGAGGAGTGCATGCTCTTCCTAGTTAACTTCTCTGCTGTTCTCAAATCTCTGAAGCTAAGAATAGCTTTAGCCAGGTGGTGGCACACATCTTTATCTCCTAGCACTTGGGAGGAAAACACCAGCGGATCTCTGTGATTTCAAGGCCAGCCTGGTCTACAGAGTGAGTTCCAGGACAGCCAGGAGGACTACACATAGAACTCTGTCTTGTAAGAACAAATGAAACAAACAAAAACAAAAGCTAACTATAATGTTTTCTTCTTTGGAAAACAGATTACCGCTTTTTAACTTACTCTGCATGTGGTCCTTTGTCTTTCTTTCTTGACAGACCATAAATACTGTATCAGAAGTTATTCGAGGCTGCCAAGTAAACCAAGACTACTTCGCTTCTGTGAATGCGCCTTCAAATCCCCCACGGTAGGAACCAGGAAAAGCATGGAGGACGGAGGACTGTAGTGGGTCTCATTTGCACGTTACTTTTCTTTTTCTTTAACTGTTTCTTTTTAAATTTTTTATGTATGTGAGTACATTGTCACTCTCTTCAGACACACAAATGAAGGTATCAGATCCCCATTACCTATGGTTGTGAGCCACCATGTGGTTACTAGGGATTGAACTCAGAACCCCTGGTAGAGCAGTCAGTGCTCTTAACCGCTGAGCCATCTCTCCAGCCACATCTTACTCCTCTTAAAAGACCAGTGTGTGTTGGGAAATGGTCCAGTACTAAAAGTATATTGCTATTGTTAAGAGTGTATGCTTCTGGAACTTAATGCTTGATTCAGCTCCCAGCCTTTTGGCTGACAGACAAATCTCAGGCGCACCTCTGTCTTTGTTAGTGACCAGTAGTTTGTGTGGGCGGTCGCACTTGTGTTCACTCTTCCCTTGCACTCTGACAGACCGGCAATTGTCGTGCTGCTCATGTCCATGGTCAACGAAAGGCAGCCGTTTGTGCTGCGCTGCGCCGTGCTCTACTGTTTCCAGTGCTTCCTATATAAAAACGAGAAAGGACAAGGAGAGATTGTGGCCACCCTTCTGCCTTCCACTATTGATGGCAAGTCATTCAGTTCTGATGTATAGAAAGGAAAATCTTTCCAAGCTTGTATTTAAATCTTTTCTTGTGTTTTACCCTAAGGCACTCTGTAACCTAGGGGCAAGCCTTCTGTGGATGGAGTGGAGCTAAGACAGACCACACCTGAGTCTGCAGTTTCTACTTGTGTCGCTTTATTCAAGTGTGAGGGGTTCTGGTGTTGGTCTATATGTGGGATGATGTCATTAGAAATGTTATGAAGACTATGCAGTTACACAGGTAGAGTTGTGACCCTGGGTTCTGGTGTATAATAAACCCCAGTGAACAGGGCTGCTGTTGACAGCAATTAGCACTCTGAAGATAAATCCCACCACTTAGTCAGGCTCAGCCTTTCAGCCTATTGTTCTGTGATAGAATACAGCCATTACTTACGGATTTCTCCAGTATTGAGTTTACTTGAGATATGTTAAAAGGCTATTTTTATAAAGTTAAAAGAAATTTGACACAAGTGATTGGAAACATCAGTGAGTTCATTGCAATTACATAAATATTGGAAGTTGGCAAAGTTTAAGTCTGTTTAATTGCATTTTATTAAAATTACTTCTATAAAAGCTATTATCATAAAGCTTTGTTCTCTGTAAATGAAACTAAGATGATGGAGATAGTAAAGTAACGTACCGACTGCCCTAAAAATGTCATTCTCCACAAAGAAGGCTTCTGTGTTGTTACCATCAGCCTGATACCTGCAGTGTTGTGATATTTCTTTGTACAGCTACCTTTCAGGAGGTAGTTTTCTGTTGTCTGTTTTCCCTTTGTGTCTGAAAGTCTTAGAGAGTACCTAAGAGTGCTTTATACCATTTGTGTGTAGAAAATGGAAACCTTATGAGTTTGGGGTTATTCCATGTGGTCAGCATCTAATGTTTCTGTCTGCTTGCAGCAACAGGTAACTCCGTCTCAGCTGGTCAACTGCTCTGCGGAGGTTTGTTTTCTACAGACTCTCTCTCAAACTGGTGTGCTGCTGTGGCCCTCGCCCACGCACTGCAGGGCAATGCTACCCAGAAGGAGCAGCTGCTCAGGGTTCAGCTGGCCACCAGCATCGGCAACCCTCCAGTGTCACTCCTGCAGCAGTGCACCAACATTCTTTCCCAGGTAAGGGCAATGGGGTTCCTGAGGGGCGAGCATCAGTGACTCAGGGCAGGAGCTCCTGGAAGATGCAGGTAGAGAAGGATAGAAAGCTCTTCATTGAAATCAGAACAGTTTAAAGCAGAGAGGAAGCAGTAACTTTATAGGAATAGTTCTGTCAAATAGTTAAGGACTTTATTATGATAAAAACACAAGTTCTCGGCACAGGTCTATTTTGAGTTTTACTTTCTTCTTAAATTACCCAGGACTCTTCCCTATTGTTTAATCTCTTCCCAGTGACTGAATCTGGATTAGTAAGGAAGAAAAAGTTAAATGGTGCAATTTGTAGTTAAGTGCCTCCCTGTTTTCTCCTGAAGCAGTTGGTCATCCCAAAACAAACAATAGCAGTTTATTAAATATACAAAATGTACAGTGTATACTTCCAGTGTCTGTGAGTTCTCACATGCCTAGCAAAATAAAGAGGGAAATAATTGAAAATCTGTGTTCCTCAGCTACATACTGAGAACAGATGGAGCATGCTTGCCAGGCTTGGGCGTGTCTCTTCCTGCATGATTTGCCCATGTCCACTTAGCCTTCCTGACGCACAATGTGGCTATGAAGTCAAAATTGTGACAGAAGCTTAGTTTTGGATAAACCCATTGTTCTGGCTAGTTGCTCTAGCAGTGGAGGGTCCTCCCTGCCATGTTCCCACCTTGCCATGCTGTGCTCCCACTGTGCTATGCTCCCACCATGCTGTACTGTGGTCTTCACTATTTTTTCACCACAAATTGCACTTTCTTTGTTTTGAACTTTTTGTTGTCAATGTTGTTGCTGCTTGGCATGGATTCTGTTCATGCTTACTAAATACCTTCCACCACTGAGCTGGACCCCCAGTTCCCAGGCCTTTTGGAGGCTTTTTAATTAAAAAAAAAATGATATTATTCATAGAAGTTACAAGTGAAATCTTTAAAAATAACTATAATGAGAAGAAAATTGAATGATGTTTAAATTGTTTTATTTCAGTTGCCAGTTTATCGCTTATCTCTTAGTGAATTTTTAAATAACTATATTAAATGTTTCAAATGTTTACTTACTTAATGCTTGGTGGTCTCCTGTCACTGTTAAAAACAACTGTTTTCATGCCAGTTGTGAAAACTCTGTGCCCACCTTAGCTTTGTAAGTGTGCTGATGTGAAAGCCTCAGTACTGGGGTCTAGGCCCTTCAAGTAGCCCAAGGCTGTAAAATCAGCCTGTGTGCCATCTCTATCGAGAGGTAAAGCTTCGCTCTCATTAAGTGTTGGCTTATATTTGCAGAGACTAAGAGCATATTTTAGGGTCTTTTCTCGACTTAGATGACTTAAAGCAATGTTTCTGAATTATGTTTGATGTATAATTTGCAGGGTGATAAGATCGACAGACGGGTATGTATACCTGATAAGCTGAGGCCTTTTCTTCTGGCAGGCTTCTTCCTTGTCTTGGGTTTTGCAGTTGATTTTTAACAGCTTGTTTGAAGTTCTGTTCTACTCACACTTGTTGGCGAGTTTGTCTGTCACAGGTGGCTCTCCAGTTTCCTTCCTTCACTCTTGGCTGGTTACTGAGAACTATGGGAACAAGCACACTGTGTGTCTGGGCTCCAGGGTGCTTGGGCTATCTTAAGACTTGCAGTTTTGGTTCTTGTGTTGTCTGCCCAAGCTTGTTTCTTTATTTCCCTTACAAACAACTTAAAGAAAGAAAGCCGTGTATAAGGATAAAGTGTGTCTTTTAACCAGTATATGAAGGAGGAATGTGCGACCTTCTATTACTTACATTATTTAAAATGTACAATAGTAAAATTTTTGTAGTTGTAATGATTTTAAATGAAGTATTATGGATTATTCTAGGTATAATCTGTATGCTACAACTACCTTATTGGTTTTACTGTCTTGGAAGGAGAGTGTTGTTATGTTCAGTTTGGTTAATTTTTTCTTTTGACAAAGTGTTTAACCCAAATAAATAAATAAATAAATAAATAAATAGAGTCTTACAAGTCTCCCCATCCTGGCTTAGTCTTGTGGCTCAGTTGTGCAGTGGGTAGTTGTAAGTTAGGTCCAGTTAGTGGCTGCACTGTATGTGTGAATGTGACCTAGCATGCACTTGTAACTCACACACATAGGTGGCAACTTGTACCAGCAGTTTCTGGTTCTTGTTTTACTAAATGGTTCTGGGGATCAAACTCGGGGCTTTGTGTGTGCTAGGCAAGTGCTCTAACAGTGAGCCATAACCTCCAGCCCAGAATTTTTGATATTAGAATATATGTTTTTAAGTATAAGTAGCATGCACTTAAAAGACAGAGATTATGTTTTCAACTGATTGGCTTTAAAAAAAAACACATAATAAATTGTAGAATATTTTTTACTTTCAAGAAGTTCATCAATGCTTATTCTCTTATTCTCTGTTCTTAGAAGCCATTGATAATAATGTATCTGATCCTATGATACGAGAACTACTTATTTTTTATTGCTTTTGAGACAGGGTCTCATGTAAGCCAAGCTAGCTTTGGACTCCCTTTGTGACTGAGGTTGGCCTTGAACACCTGATCTTCTTACCTCTGCCTCCCCAGTGCTAGGATTATATGTAGATCTATTTTTTCTAAGTTCTAGAACCTTATTTTCATGCAAAAACCTTAAAATTCTTAAGTGTCAGCTTTTGTTTACATAAACAGTATAAAAATGCTCAACTTGAATGAACGTAGGGATGAGGATTCTTATTTAGAAAATATAGTTGGGAGAGTATAATAGCTGATATTAAAGATTATTTGTACTAACTTCAAATATTTTATTTGTGCCTGAGCATGATGGTACACACCTGTCATCCCAGCATTTTGGAGGCAGACTCAGGAGGATCAGTGTATGTGTGAGGCCAGCCTTGTACAAATGTGAGTTCAGACCAGCCAGAGATGCATATCAAGACCTTGTCTCAAGTAGACAGAGAAACAAAAAGGGCTGGTGAGATGGCTCTGCAGGTAAAGTACCTGCCACCCAAACATGGGGCCTCTGTTTTGATCCCTAGCAGCCGCTTAGAAGCTCAGGATGGTAGTGTGCACTGTAACCTGGCACTGGGGGTTAGACAGGGATGGGCTAACCAGCCAGTCTAGCCAAAAAAGCGAGCTCCAGCTCCAGTGAGAGGCTCCCTGCTTGACTCAAAAAAAAAAGGTGGAGAAAGAGAGGGAAGATATTTAACATCTTACATACACACATGTACCACATGTGTACATGTATGTACACTCTGACTTTTCCCTCATAAGAAACAAAAAATGTAATTGTGTTTATGAATTTATGGCTTTTCTTTCATCCTCTCAACTCCAGTTTCTAATGACTGAACTTCAGAATGCCCCGAGTAATATCTTCAGTCTCCTTTTGTAAATCTCCATGGTTCCATGGAGGTTCTGTAGGCTCTGGCAAGAGGTCTTGTCTTGTCTTTTCTAATCTTGGCTTACATTAAGGAGCTTAACTGTTGTCCTTTGCTATAGCTTAATGCTATGTATTTTCTTCTCTTGCATGTCGTTTTTCTTTTGACAAGTGCTCTTAACCACTGAGCCATTTCTGCAGCCCTTGTTTTCAATTTTAGAAATTACTCTTTTATGGTCTCTGCATCATAAGTCATTCTTAGAATGACCATCTTTAGGAGTCCTAGGGTGCTTAACTATAAGTTCCAGTTATGTGAGTGTTTTTACTCTGCCATTTTTTAAATGATCTGTATGTTATACAGATCCACTCATCTTTTCAAGTTTTATTTTATCATCACCATCACCATCATCATCTTTGTAGTCATCTGTGTGTGCATGTGTGCATGTCTGCCTGCCTACCTTAGCACACATTCACATGGTATGAGTATTGGAGAACTACTTTCAGGAATCATTTCTCTCTTTCTGCCATGTGTTCTGGAAGTTGAACTTAAGGTACCAGGCATGGCAGCATGCTCTTTAACCTGCTGAACCATCTTGCTAGCTCCCACAGATTTTTTTTCTAGGCAGCTGTCTAGTTGCCCCAGTATTTTAAAGTCTATCTGTAATACACTGGTGGTTTTTTGGTACCTTTTCCACACTGAGATTCTCATTTGTACAAGTCCATTTCTGGTTTCTCTCCATCATCTGCTGTCACCTCATTACTGTTTTCCATAGTATCCTTAATTATTTCCACTGGTTTACTTTTCCATATAATGTTTAAAGTCACATTATTTACTTCTACAAAAATAAAACCTTGGGAACATGGTCTAGCTCAGTATTAGAGCCCATGCCAAGCTTGGGTAAGCCCTGACTTCACTCTCTAGCATAAAAAGGAGGGGAAGAAGGGAGAGCTCTGAGTCCTTCTTACGTATGCAGAGTTCTTCTACATGCAGCATAAATGAATCTGCTGCCAACTAATAGCTCCTATAAGGAATCACAGTCCAGGAGATGAGCGAAACAGCCCATGCACTCACCTAAGAGTGAGTTTTCAGCTTGTCAGTTTCTGTAACAGGAGGCTACAGTGTGAGAACAAGGAAAAGTAACATCACTTAGAACTAATTCATATTGATGTCTACCTGGAAGGTTGTTTACGTAGTTTAATATCACGTACGCCTGAGGACAAGTAGACCAAGATCTCCAGGATCTTGAAATTAGAATAATCTGGGAGGATTTGAAGAAGATAACTCAGTGGGACCCAAGTTCAACCACTGGGGACCCACATGCTGGAAGGAGAGAGCTAATTCCACCAAACTGTCCTCTGGCCTACACACACACACACACACACACACACAGACTAACAGTTAAGTTCATTTCTTGCTTCATTTCTTTGAATAATTCCAATTTGGATTCTTTCTGAAAATTTCCCCAAATGATTTTATTGTATTTCAGATTTTGTTCTTTTATTTCTTTATTTTATGTATATATCCACCACCATTGCTCTCTTCAGACACACCAGAAGAGGGCATCAGATCCCATTACAGATGGTTGTGAGTCACCATGTGGTTGCTGGGAATTGAACTCAGGACCTCTGAAAGAGCAGTCAGTGTTCTTAACCGCTGAGCCATCTCTCCAGTCCCTACATTTTCTTCTTTAAAAAGAAAATAAGGGGGCTGGCGAGATGGCTCAGCGGATAAGAGCACTGACTGCTCTTCCAAACGTCCTGAGTTTGGATCCCAGCAACCACATGGTGGCTCACAACCACCCGTAATGAGATCTGACGCCCTCTTCTGGTGCCTCTGAGGACAGCCACAGTGAATTACGCCAGAGCAAGTGGGGCCGGCAGAGGTCCTGAGTTAGATTCCCAGCAGTCACACACATGATGGCTCACGGCCATCTGTGCAGCTACAGTGTACTCATACATATAAAATAAATAAAATAAATCTTAAAAAATAAAAAAATAAAAAGAAAATAAAGGCTATAGTATTTTAAGTGGGCAGTAGCAGTGTTATAAATAGAGCATTTTTCATAGAATCTAACTATTAAAATTTCAGCATCATACTATTGTGGGACACATGACTTTTTAATATTATTTACCTGGTCTTGGCAGCAGTGCAGTGTGTGTTAGGGCATTTCTTGATGGTAGAGAGCTGAGTTCCACTGGATATGCGTGAGAGGAAGCATGGGCTTGACCCTAGGTGTGCAGCATGGCTCTTCATTTTCTTATTTGAGAATAATATGCTCTCATGGAATGCAACTAAATTACTTAGGAAATTCTTTGTGTGCATTTTTGTTTGTTTGTTTGTTTTGTGATTTTTTTGAAGAAAGGAGTTTTGTTTCCTTTATCAAGAACTTGTTTTTAAAATTCTGTTTGAGGTTCTTTTGCAGTGTATCTGTCTTACACTTTCACTTCTCAATAAAATCCCATTTCTTTGCTAATTAAAAAATGATTGAAATATAACTAATTTTTCTGGAACATATTTTTTTGTTTTTATTCATTTTCTAATTTTTAAAAAAGATTTATTTATTTTATTTATGTGAATACACTGTCACTGTCTTCAGACACACCAGAAGAGGGCATCGGATCACCACTAAAGATGGTTATGAACCACTATGTGGTTTCTGGGAATTGAACTCAGGACCTCTGGAAAAGCAGTCAGTGTTCTTAACCACTGAACCATCTCTCCAGCCCCATTTTCTGATTTTTTTATACAGTATATTTTGTAGTTTTCCCCAGCTTCTCCCAGATCCTTCCCACCACCCTACACACTCAACTTTATATGGGTTTATTTTTATTTCTAATAATGTCTTGGGATTGGTCTTTTAAAGCTCCCACACTATAGTTTTGTTATAACATCATCTTCTAGCACCATTTATTTATTTATACAGGCTCTCATATAATATAGCTCAGGCTGGCCTTGAACTCACTGCATAGTCAAGGATGACTTCCAACTTCTGATCCTGCTACCTCCATCTCCCCAGTGCTGTGATTATGGGCGGGCACCACCAGACCTGGTTCTGTTCAGTGCTGAGGATAGAACCCAGGGCTTCTTGCATATTAGTCAAGACTATAGCAACTGAACTGTACTCCCAGCCCAGACCCTACTGATTTTTACATAACCACTTGTATTGGTGCATATGAATTGACTCTGGTTTCTGTACCTGCACTGTGCTCTTTTGGAAAGTGCAGCTTGTTGTAAACACAAAAATGTATTTTAAGTTCAGTTTTTATAATCTGGCTTTCTTATTTTTTTTTTAAAGATTGATTTATTTATGATATGTAGGTACACTTTAGTTGTCTTCAGACACTCCAGAAGAGGGTGTCAGATCTCGTTACAGATGGTTGTGAGCCATCATATGGTTGCTGGGAATTGAACTCAGAACCTTTGGAAGAGCAGTCAGTGCTCTTAACTGCTGAGCCATTTCTCCAGCCCCAAAAATCTGGCTTTCTTGTACATCTCTCAATGCTTAAGTTCTTTTAACACAAAAGAAAAGGAGAGATCTTAGGCTTACTTTAGTAAAAATAGTAACTATAAAGTGGTTTCTGCCAACTTATCTATTGCAGGGAAGCAAAATACAGACAAGAATCGGGTTGCTAATGCTGCTTTGTACCTGGCTAAGCAGCTGTCCTATTGCTGTAACACATTTTCTTCACAACTCAGCCAATGTTCCATTCGTATCCTTTACAAAGTTTAGGTACCATGCATGTAAGTAACTTACATCTTTCAACTTCCTTTGCACCTTTTAAAAATGTTATGGGTATATAATTCTGCATGCTTAAGAGGTGTCTGTTTGTGTAGGTTTTTATGGTATGCTGGCTTGGAATATATATAGAATTCTTATAGAAAATCTTACGTAAGATGTGTGTTAAATTCAGATTACAAAATAAAATATCCCAGACACTATAAATCATTCAGTTCCTTAACAGAGATGTCAGCTTACAGGACAGATTGCAGAAAATCTCGGAGAAGAAGAGCAGTTGGTCCAAGGCTTATGTGCCCTTCTTTTGGGCATTTCAATTTATTTCAATGACAACTCACTAGAAAACTACACGAAGTAAGTAAGGGCAAGATGGCCCTCTGGTCCTCCAGAGACAGTGATAAATTTTTTGCTAAAGTGTAAGTAAGCCAACCTTGTGACTTTGCCATTTTTTAAGCATCTCATATGTTTATCCTTGTAGAGAGAAACTAAAGCAACTAATAGAGAAGAGGATTGGCAAAGAGAATTTCATAGAGAAACTAGGATTTATTAGCAAACATGAGTTATACTCCAGAGCATCTCAGAAACCTCAGCCAAACTTTCCGAGTCCCGAGTACATGATATTTGATCATGAGTTTACAAAGCTAGTGAAAGAACTTGAAGGTAAGATGTAAAAGGTTTGTGCTGATCCAGCGTCATTGAGCGTGTTTTTGTGTGTGTGTGTGTGCGCCTGTGTGTGTGTGCGCCTGTGTGTGTGTGCGTCTGTGTGTGTGTGTCTGTGTGTGCGTCTGTGCGTGTGTGTGCGTGCGTCTGTGTGTATGTATGTGCGTCTGTGTGTGTGTGTGTGTGTGTATCTGTGTGTGTGTGTGTATCTGTGCGTCTGTGTGTGTGTGTGTCTGTCTGTGTTTGTGCGTCTGTGTCTGTGTGTGTGTGTGTGTGTGTCTGTGTCTGTGCGTCTGTGTGTGTGTGTCTGTGTCTGTGCATCTGTGTGTGTGTGTGTGTGTCTGTGCGTCTGTGTTGTCTGTGTCTGTGCGTGTGTGTGTGTCTGTGTGTGTGTGTGTGTCTGTGTCTGTGTGTCTGTGTCTGTGTCTGTGTGTATCTGTGTGTCTGTGTCTGTGTTTTGGGATGCCCATGAGTGATAAGACAGGAAGTTCATCTGCAGCACAGAGAAATATTTTGGATTCTTTAAGATTAGAAAGAGTATTGGGGGCTGGAGAGATGGCTCAACGGTTAAGAGCACTGACTGCTCTTCCAGAGGTCCTGAGTTCAATTCCCAGCAACCACATGATGGCTCACAACCATCTATATTGGGATCTGATACCCTCTTCTGGTGTGTCTAAAGACCTACAGTGTATTCATATAAATAAAATAAATCTTTAAAAAAAAGAGAGAGAGAGAGAAAGAGTATTGAGTTAGGCTATTTATACTCATTAGATCCTAAAGATTAAGTCATGTTTACAATGCTTAAAATCAAGCTGGAGGTAAACAGGTGAATGGTAAAGCATGTACTTCAGCACTTGAGGCCCCGTATTCAGTCTGCAGAACCTCAAGAGAACCATTTAGTGTCATTTATGTAGAGGGATATTAATCTAGAAACATGGCTGCTCTGGCAAGAGATCACATCCAAAGACCACCTAGGTCTGTGATCCAGCTGGAATGCAAACACGCCCTGGATTACAGTGTGATCAGGTTGGAAAACAGACACTTAGTACACATCCTTAATTCCAAACAGTGATGTCTATTTGAGGAGCAGACAAAATGACAAATCAAAGAAAGATTTGACAGAATGAGTCAGAGCTAGGATACACCCAACTCTCATCAGAACAGACAGGAAAGAGCGGCTACTTAAGAGCAGAGCAGAGAGAAGCAGAGTAGAGGTCAGTTGAGTCCCGTGCAGTTCAGTTGAATGCAGATGAGTTGTGTTTGGTTGGTACAGTCAGTGCAGTTGAGTTCATGGAATTCAGAGGCAGGTATTTCAAGCATAGCAATTCAATCAGAAGCTGAGATTCCTATTTGAATCAGTCAACTCGGACAGGTGTTTGAACCAGAACAGCTATACTGAACCAGCCAGCAAGAGTTCAGAAAGAGTGAGACATGGTGAGTTTATTCAGCAGTAAGTATGAGTGGCTGAAACATTCTAGGCCCAGGTTAGCAGATGGAGGCTGGAAGCTGAAGCCTTCAAGGTTCCAACTTGCAGAAGATTAGCTTGTATGGAGGCTAGAAGCTTCCAGGCCTAGGTCTAGGGATCGTTAGTGTAGAGAAAGAAACACTCTGAGCTCAGCCTAAGCCTTGTATTTGTACAGCTTGGGTAGGCTCTCCATCTCATCCCTCTATCTGAGGAAATAAAAGCCACATTCACATTTACAGTTTAAGTGTGTTTTGTTTTACAGGTGTCATTACCAAGGCTATTTATAAGTCCAGTGAAGAAGATAAGAAAGAGGAAGAGGTAAAGAAAACCTTAGAACAGCATGACAATATTGTGACTCACTATAAGAATATGATCCGTGAGCAAGTAAGTACCAACAAATTGTCCTCTCCTGACTGGCACAGCTCTGCTTGAGGGAAGGCTGCTTCTTGGCATTTCACGGTTGAGGGATACAGAAAGTAAACGTCATTGTTTTCAAATGCATCTGTGTATTAAATTGAGGGACTTGCTTTGTTTTAGGCACTGTGCAGGATGTTATAGATCGTGGATCAGATGTATACTCTTGATGGTGTCAGGGTGAGACAGATATCTAAATTATTATGACAGATATGTTATACCATATTAAGCCTAGTGCTAGAGCTAATCAAACATGTAGCAGCACTTAGGCTGAGAGAGCCTGGGAATACACTCTCCATAAGAGAGCCAAAGAAGAGCGGCAGGAGGTGTCATACAGCACAGAAAGTCTGCTCTGGCTGCTGTGAACCTAGAGCAGCTCCTGCCTATGTGAAGGAGATATCTGATGGGAAAGCCTAGGCAGGCAGGCCAGGAAGCAGATGACTGTGGGTCAGCTGGGGAGGGTGTCGGTAACTGATGACAGTGATGATAGTGATTGCTCACATGTCTGCTGTGTTCTCTGATTGATTGATCGATCGACTGATTGATTGATTGATTAAATGAATGTGTATGTATGCTCTATCTGCATGTATACTTGCACACCAGAAGAGGGCATCAGATCACATTATAGATGGTTGTGAGCTACCATATAGTTACTGAGAATTGAACTCAGGACTTCTGGAGGAGCAGCCAGTGAGCTGAGTCATCTGAACCATTCAACCATGTTTCCAGCCCTCAATCTCTCTTACTTCACAGCATCCCTACAAGTAGTGACTAACTATATTCAGCTTAGGATAAATGGGAAATCTATGCCTTTAATGAATTCTTCTCCCAGCATCTTCCAGTAACCGTTTGAACAGAATTTAAGTGTATGTGTGTTAGTGAAAGTGTGTCGACAGACTTGAGATGTGTGGAAACTGAAGATAAGCGAGGGTTGGTGATGTTTCTCTGCATGTGTAAGTGTGATCCCCAGATTTCTGTCTTGAGTGTTGAGTACAGTCATGGTAGTCAGGCAGTTCCATAGTGAAGGTGATGAGCTAGACCAGAACTCATCAGAGTCATCAGTTGACGCTTTCCTTTCATAATGCTAGTCACTGTCTGTTACATATGTTATATTGTGCACCTTAGCCCTGTTGCATCCTTTAAATTGTCATTCAGTTTCTTATCATTGTATATACTGTGATAGAATTTTGTAAAGGATTATGTACTATTATCTGAAAAATTAGATTACTGATGTCATTAAAATTCTAATGTCATAAAGGAAATGTAACAGCCTATGTGGAGTAGGTTTACCACCTTTTTTTGTTTTTTTGTTTGTTTTTTGTTTATCGAGACAGAGTTTCTCTGTATAGCCCTGGCTGTCCTGGAACTCACTCTGTAGACCAGGCTGGCCTCGAACTCAGAAATCTGCCTGCCTCTGCCTCCCAAGTGCTGGGATTAAAGGCGTGCGCCACCACCGCCCAGCAGGTTTACCTTCTTACCTGTATGGTATTTTTTCCTTCCTCACAATAGATTACTGAGATTGAAAATTTACGAGTAATAATAGAATTCTTAGAGTTTGTCCTCAGCTTTTCAATGTTCAGCCAAATCATTAAACTAAAATCAGCTTCTCTGTTCAAAATGAGTCATCAAACTGCCCCAGTTATGGAATTTTAATTTATGTCTTGGTTCAAATATAGCCATTTTTAGTTTATGAATATAGTATTTTTGCGATGTGATGTGTAGCTTACATCTGGATCTGCTGAGTACGGTTGATTGAGAAAGAGGAAACTGTTCTGACATGATTACTGATTTATTTATAAAATGCTAATTTTTTACATTCTCACAACTTAAATTGTATCAGATAATAAACATCTAAAACTATAAAAATGTTTGTATTCTTTGACTGACATTTGAGAATTCATCTTAAGGAAATTCTCCAAATTTGAGATAACTGTTAAATGAACATTTATCGTTTTGAAAAGTGGAAATAAACTTTAGTGCTAAAAACATTTAATATAATTTATATTATAGCTGCTTGATCAGGTATTGAATGAGCATTAATAATTAAGGCCTTATGGCTGAAAAGATAACTCATAAACAGTAGAGCTGGGAGCTCAGCACCCACATGACAGATCAGGTGCTCAGTGCTCCTGTCACCCCAGCTTTGAGCAGAACAGAATTCCTAGGACTTGTGGGCTGTCAGCCTAGCTGAGAAGACATGAGCCATAGGTTCTGGGAAAGACTGTCTCAGAGGAATAGGCAAAATGCAGCAGGCGCCCTGCTTGGCTTCCATGTGCACACACTCAGGCACACATGAGTGCTCGAACACACATACAAACACAAATAAATATAGTTTTTAAAAAATTATAATTATGAAAGCTGTATATAATTGTATGGGAAATTAGTAAGCTATCTAATGTTCTAAGTATATGAACTGACTATGGCAACTTTAGAAAACATGCTAGAGCCTGCTTGTGTCCCGATTTCTTCTTTTGTTTTAATTTATTTTTATTACTTTTAATTATGTGTTATGTGTCTGCGTGTGGTTTTGTACACATATAAGTGCAGATGTCCATAAAGGCAGAGGTATCAGATTCTTCTGACGTGCTCAGAAGATGGAACAATTTGTACAGATTCTCCTCTGACTTCACTCATGTGCCCCTGCACATAAAACAAGTAAATGTGATAAATTTAAATAATATACCTGCATATGTGTACCTTCATCTAGTAAGTTCCATACGTAGTTTGTGTATATTTCTGTAATGGTTTCACGGCCCCAAAGTGCGTGAGGAGCAGGCTGTGCTGTGGTGCTCGCCAGCAGAGCCCTGCTTGAAACCCCTACATGTGACTTTGCACATGTTCAAGTCCTAATGCTTCACCGCTGATTTGGGCGTGTTGAGTGTTTTAGCATGCTGATTTTTTTTTAAAGCCTATGTATTTTATCGTGTACCGTGTGTATGCAGTGAGAACATCTGACTTGTGTCTGATTCACAGGACCTCCAACTGGAGGAGCTGAAACAGCAAGTGTCCACACTGAAATGTCAGAATGAGCAGCTGCAGACAGCAGTCACCCAGCAGGCCTCTCAGATTCAGCAGCACAAGGATCAGTACAATCTCCTCAAAGTTCAGCTTGGTGAGTGGCTGAGTCCCTCTGTCCTCAGGAGCTAGACAGACAGATTCTCTGCTGACTGCGTGTTCTCAACCATGATCACTATGAGCAACTTAGTGCAGGGTGGTTTATAACTAAGTAAGACCACATCATTGTCTCCATCTTCCTGCTTGATTGGCTGAGCCATGTTTGCTGACCCTGGTAATACAGTACGTTTTGATTCATTACAATCCTGTCACTTTCTTTCTGGGTGCTGGGGCTCCAACCCTGGACTCTGTGTGTGGGAGTGGTGCTGTACAGTAAGCCACATTGCCAGGAGAGCATCATCTTGCAGGCCCTGTGATGATAATGCCAGATACCAAAGAGTAAGAAGTTTATTTCTATGAGGGTAACTAACATTTTCAGAAACATTTTTCTTTCTTTATGACAATAATTTTTTGGCTAGTTAATCCATGTGGATAGCTCTTCCTCTGGGAAGCTTTTTAAATGAATTTGACTTTTCTTATGTTTATTGTCAGAAATGGAATTAAAGCTGCTGTAATTCACAGTCATAATCATCAAGCCATACAGTTTAATCAGGACCCTTGAACCAGTCAGCACCCTCTGCCATCAGGAGAGCCCTGCCACTTCCCCAGTTAAGGAGACATTCTCTTGGGTCTTAGGTGACCTTGGACTGTAGTCTTCTAGTCCTGATGATGAAAAGCTTGATTCGGGCCAGCTTTCCCCAGTGTTGTGATATTTAACAGGAAAAGATAATCACCATCAAGGCTCTCACAGTGACGGGGCTCAGGTGAATGGCATTCAGCCAGAAGAAATCAGTCGGCTGAGGGAAGAGGTAGAAGAGTTAAGAAGTCATCAGGCGCTCCTACAAAGCCAGCTAGCTGAAAAGGACTCGTTGATTGAAAATTTGGTAAGTAAATGTTAAAAAAGAAATGTAAGTGACCAAGAGTAATTATCATCATCTTACTTGTTTGTTTTTCTGGGTTTGTTTATTTGTTTTCTTTTTTTAAGATTTATGTATTTTATATATGTGAGTCCACGATCACTCTTTTCAGACACCCCAGAAGAAGGCATCAGATCCCTTTTACAGATGGTTGTGAGCCACCATGTGGTTGCTGGGATTTGAACTCAGGACTTCTGGAAGAGCAGTCAGTGCTCTTAACCAATGAGCCATCTCTCCAGCCCCTATTTGTTTTGTTTTAAGACAGAGCCTTACAGTGTAGCTCTGGCTAGTCTGGAACTGATTATGTAGATGAGGCTGGCCCTGAACTCAGATTTTCTGAGAGCTGAATTGAAAGTTATGAACTGCCATAGCTGGCCCTGTAGGGTAGTGGTGTGGTTGTTGTTGTTGTTTTTGTTTTTGACAGGCTTAGCCATCTCAGGATGATCTTGAATTCCTGATCCTCCTGCCTTCCAAGTGCTGGGATCACAGATGTGTGTCCACATGCGTAGCTTAATGCTTCTAAACCCACTGTGTAGACCATGCTAGTCTTGAGCTGACAGAGCTCTGCCTCCTGGATGCTGGGATTGAAAATGAGTGCCTCTGTACCAGCTAGTTTATTTTTTGATTTTTTTTCTCTTGAGACAAGGTTTCTTTATATAGCCCTGGTTTTCCTGAACTTGCTGTGTAATCTGCTTGAACCACCACACTCAGCTTGGTTTTTACTATTTATTTATTTACTTACTTATTGATGGAGATTATTTCTTTTAAAAATAGTGATAGTGAGATTTTAGAGACATTTGTTTTTGTTTTGCTTGAAGTTAGTGTGTGTGTGTTGTGCAGACATGGGCACTCAATCCAGAGTGGAGGTCAAAGGACAGTTTTCAGGAGTTGATTCTCTCCTTTGACTGTATGAGTCTCTGGAATCAACATCCCATTGGCAGGTTTGATAGGGCTGGTGCCTCTACACAGAGGCATCTCGATGCTTCTCACACTTAGCACAGGATACAAGTTCAGGTACATATTTAGATTGCATGAATCACTTGGTGTGAGTGTAACTTCTGATGCTGTGGAGAGCTGTAGACAATCAGCGCTGTGTTGAAATAGAATCTTACATGTAAAAATTAACGTCTCCATGAGCAGTCCTTGGTGAGCTTCTGTGAGATGTGGCTGTGAGTGTGAACCTCTGCTTTGACTCCCTTTCTTTCCAGGGTTAATTTCAGTTTATTTCTCTGCTAATTGTAGAAATCTTCGCAAGCGCCTGGCATGAGTGAACAGGCTTCAGCAGCATGTTCACCCAGAGATCCTGAGCAAGTTGTGGAGTTAAAACAGGTAACATTCCAGCTTGAGCCCAGTTCTCTTTTGTCTTGTTCTGTCCCAGCAGAGTAACAACACCCTGAGCGTTGTGTTGCTGTAGATTGCCATTGTCAGGAACAATAAGATTTGGTAATTAAGACAAACTGAAAAATCTAGGAACTATGTTTACTTGACAAAAATGTTGTTTTGTTTTTCATTGGTTTGTTTTAATTTTTTTACATTTATTCATGCATTTATCTTGTGCTATAAATGTGTGTGTGTATACACAGCTTGTGTTGTAAAGACCACATCTGGAAGTCAGAGCACAGCTGCAGGGAATTGGGTCTCTCCCCCTACCATGTCAGTCCCAAGAGTGAATTCATATAGTTACACACTGAGCCATCTTGCTAGCCCAGCTTCTTTCAAAGTTTCCTTCTTTTCTCTCTCTTCTCTGTCATCCTTCCTTCTTTCTGCGTTATAAAACAATGTATGGTTATTAGAAAAGAGAAATCAGAAACCAGGCTGTGCTGGCTAGAGTCCCCTGCAGGAGTCAGTGGCCTGCCTCATGCATGTGGCTGTCTGAGGCGTGCCCACACTGTGCCTGTGTCACCGATGTCCTTGCATCTTAAATCTGCAGAGATTTCTTTATTCTTATATTATGTGCTTCAGTGTTTTATGTGTGGGTAGGAGGTTTTTGGTCTTGTTGTTTTGAGTCAGGGTCTCTCTCTATGTAGCCCTGGCTGTTCTATAACTTGTTATGTAGACCAGGCTGGCCTCAAACTTACAGAGATCCTCTTGCCTTTGCCTCCCAAGTGCTGACATTAAAGGTATTTAAAATGATGACTTTATCTAGCAACATAGGAGTTTATGTATTATATTACATATTATAAAATACTGTGTGTAGGTCTCTCCACTCTCATGGATTATTGGCAGAACAGTCCACAAGGGCAGTGGGAGCAGAGCCAACAGGGATGTGGGTTTGAAAGCCCCATGAGTACTTAGGGTGAGTGACCACACTGGGACCAGCTATCAGGAGCCAGGTCAACTTTACTTTGGGTGACTCAAGGTTAATAAAGTTTTGGGGGATTGACAGTAGGAATATCCAGGAGGGGCAAAGTCAGTGACTGAGGGCTTACAGTACCTGAAATGCCTCGCTAATGTGGGAAGCATTTCAGGAATCTCAGGAGCTGGCTGAACGGGTTCTTGTCAGGAGAAAGGAAGTTGATCCTGTAATCTAACTGAAGCTACATGACATTCCTCAAGTAGAGGCATGTGTGGGGACTTAGAATTCCCCAGACAAGGTCAGAGAAGGAGAAGCCCTGCTAATGAAAGAAGTCCCTCATATTTCAAGGAACCCAGAGGCTATCTGGTCATAATGGCCTATGACCTTAATTTGCAGTGTTTTCTCACACTGTGTAGTGACAGGGGAGATGACTCAGTAGGTAAAAATGCTTGCTTACCCAAGCATGAGAACTTGAATTTGAATCCCCAGCACCCATGTAAGAGAAAGGCAGACATGGTGTCGTGGTGTCACATACCTGCAAGGCAGCTGGATCCTGGGGGTGGCTCTCCAGACAGTCTAGCCAAAACAGCTCCAGGATCAGTGAGAAGCTGTCTCAAAAGTAAAGTGGAGAGCAAGTGGAGGACTCCCAGTGCCAGCGTCTGGCCTCCACACAGGTCCCCAAGGCCATATCATCACTTACCCCATATATATACACCATATACACACAAAAGGGAAATAAAGACAAGAACAAAGATGATCCATACTATCACTCTCTGCATACTTTTGCTGATAATTGACAGTAGGAAGTAATTAGAAAAAAGACTTATGTAGATAGAATTACATTATGCTCCTCCCCACCAGACTCATCCCCAAACATTGCCTGAGGGGTAATGTTCACTAGCGGGAGCTGCATTTTAATTGCTTTTCTGTCACTGTACTTGGTGGGAGGAGGTGGTGAGCATGGTGGTGAACAACCAGCCATATAAGCCAGCAGCTTCTTTCTTGTATTCACGGACCACGACTGCTGCCATGCACAGTGACCCCTGACCTTGAGCTGGCCTGCTTTGAGCTGCAAACATCAACCAAGCCTGTAGGCTTGAGCCAGGAGTAGTGAGGCATGAGATTTGGCAGGGATCTGATGGCTCTCTCATAAATAAGACTTTGAACCAGCCCTCAGTGCTTAAGCCCCATTACCTGTTCTTTTAAACATAGCTAATGGGATCAGGAAGTTCCAGCTTCCTTGTAACTCAGGTATCAGCTTTGCTTTCTCTGTGGTCAGCCTTCAGGTCTCCCAGGTAGGTTTTCAGTCACCAGCGTGTTCTCCAGACGCACTTTCTCTGTTTTCTTGTCCCTGTGCCTACCTGCCTGCCTGGCTTTCTTTCTTTCCGTTATCCCCTTAGGATGTTTTTGGTAGGAATGGAGGACATATAGGATCTCAAGAGGCAACAGTGATGGATATATATGTTTCACTATCTAGCTTGATAAATTCTAAAACTTGGACGTGAATGAGTTTTGAAGATAGTTCCTTAATGAAACCATGCTATTCCCACCACAACTTATTGTTTTTGTTTTAGGAACTAACAGCATTAAAGTCCCAGTTATGTTCACAGTCTCTGGAGATCACTAGACTCCAGACAGAGAACCATGAGCTGCTGCAGAGAGCAGAGACCTTGGTGAGTCACCCTCATCTTCCCTTCCAAAGGCAGCGAGCGAGCAGCACAAAGCCAGAGTTCAGTGACAGAGGGTTCCTGGTAGCCCTGCCTTGCCTTGCCATTTATTTTCTTCTTATTACTGTGTGGATTTGTTTCTTTAGTGACTGAATGGTTTTTTTCACTGGTGTAACATCCCATTTCCATCCCTTTACATCCAAGTTGATATTGTCCCCATGCTGTAAACTTGTCAAAATCCCATGCACGGCCAAAACATCACCCAAGAAAGCTCTCCACAAATACTTCGCCTCTGTCCCTGGTGTCTGCCAAGTGTGGCCACTAACAAAAGGTGGTGCACCTCATGGTTTCCCCATAACACACTTTCTCATATTTTGCAATTCTAGGTAGGCTGAAAATTTCAAAATTTTATTTTTACTTACTCATTTGTAAATTTCTCTCTCAGACTTTCCAATAAACAGAGAGAAAGGAGACTACACTGTAGTACTTTGTTTAGGAACATCAGCCATAGAGTGATTCAGGTTATCTATGTAACCATGCCAAGCACAGTGATAACTGTGAGATAGAAGCCCAGCTTGAGTGACATTACAAGACGCATTCTAACACAGACACACGGACCAGCAGACTGGCCAGTCAATTGTTCTGTGCTCTTTCGAAATACCAGACCACATGTTGTCTTTCCCCTAATTCCTAATCACATGCTTCCCATTTCTCTGTGACTTCACCATGCATTCTCTCCACATATGCACAGAAAACTAAAATACACTTCATAACCTTCTCTTCGCTTTATGAATCCTTTTCAGAATTCCCTTTGAGGTTCATATTCCTATCAGTAGTGTCTTTGAAGTGGCTTAGCCCTCATTTGATACTCCCACAAAACTGCATTCATTGTCCTGCTCCAAAGCCACTGTCACACCCTTAGGGGTACTGTGTCAGTCCCCACTCTGGCATTTTATAGAGAAAGGGTGGGTACAGAAAATTTCAATTCATAGAACGCTTTAAATACTTATTTCACCAGGTTATAGCATTGGGTTAATTTAAAGCCTGAGGTGACAGTGGTGGACTTAACACAGGAACTTCCAAGGCACAGTATTGAGTCTACCATTGGCACTTGCTCTTCCCGTATGCCTTGTGCCTTGCTTTCCTTGTGTGCCGTTGATGCTTACTGCCACTCCACAGTGAGACAGCTCATCTGTCAGAGTGCATTTTGTTGCTTTCACATAAATGCATTGCCACGGGCCGGCCAATCTGGGCCTCCCTCAACCCGCGGGAGAAACGGGGATGTCCTAGACAAGGCGTAGGCGAAGAAATGATGGCAGAGACGACACATGAAATATAGGGTCTAAATGTATTTCTTAGAAATGGCATCAGACTTTTACAGTCATTGCAAAAGAGAGACGGTAGATCTGGCAGCTCAACAGTTGAGGTACATCTGAGGCTACCTGAAACATACTGGGTCTAAAGCAGCAGCTATCTCCTCTGAACTGGTGCTGCATCCCCCCGGGCCCAAGTGCTCTGGGCCCGGGGGACTGCAGATTCATGAATCTGAGTCCTAGCCCATCTAAGTTCTAGTCTTAGTCCTGCATGCGAGTCCAAGTCCTTCTTCTTCTCTCAGTCCTCGTGCTAGTGAAAAGCAGGCTTAAGTAGCATACAGCAAGTAGGGCTGATGTCAAGAGTCATGTAGGCAGATGGGGGTTACAGCAGGGGATGCAAGACTGAAGTCACATAAACAAGTGACCCCCACACCAAGGTCAGCAGGGTCTGTTAGCTAGGTGTGAAGCCGGAGGAAGAGGAGTGGAGCCCTCCCTGTTGAGGTATTTTGATATTCCTAGGCTAATTCTCTGGTTCTGCTGGAGGCAATGACCAGGAGATTTCAATCTAGCATTTCCTGATAGTTCTCTGGTTCTAGCCCAGGGCAGGCAGTGGAGAGTTCTGACCTGACCTAACACTTCTAGCTAATGTCCTTGAGTGGAAGCCCTTCATTACTCTCTAGTATGTAAAACATTAAACTATCTATTGCCATAAAGAATGCACCTCTACTGCTAGCTCTAGCAAGGCAGTATCCTAGAGAGAAATTACAAGTTATGGGAAGCTTGGTAATAAACCAGGATAGGTTAGAACCATTGTGTCGGCCAGGAGACAATGCCCAATCTTAGCCATTTACGAATCATTTCTTGGGGTACCTTTATGCCTAATTATGAGGCCGTGTTGACGATTGGAAAGACTGATCTGGAACACGTCTGAGTTAGGGGATACCAGCGACTAGTCTGAAATCCAGGAGGCACAGAACTCCTTTTGGGGTCTTATTGCCTCTATCCTTTATCAGGATTTTATCCCCGATATTTTGGATGTGACTGGAGTAGACGAGTGTGCGTAGCAATGCATGAGTTTTTTTTTTTTTTTCCATTTAAAATAAAACTTCAGAATGGCAAGAAGATATAAACACTTACAAAATTTGTGTCATTTGTAACCTTCGAGAGACTTTTCAATTTTCTGTTTTCAGGCAAAATCAGTTCCTGTAGAAGGGGAGAGTGAGCATGTGACTGCTACTAAAACCACAGATGTAGAAGGAAGGCTGTCCGCCTTGCTGCAGGAGACCAAAGAGTTAAAGGTTGGTTGTGGTAAAACTGCTATTTATTAGACCTACTGTGATCTAATGTCCAAAAACTCTGACTTTGTTTCACTTCATCCCTGAGCTCCTCAGGCTTACAAAGAAAACTGAAAGTTAGGGTTGTTTTTTTTTGTTTTGTTTTGTTTTTTTGTTTTGTTTTTTCCAAGATACTGTTTCTCTTTATAGTCCTGGCTGTCTAGGCTAGCCTCAAATTCACAGGACTCCACCTGCCTCTGCCTCCTGAGTGCTGGGATTAAAAGTGTGTGCTACCATGCCCAGCAAGTTTTCTTATCAATGACAGTATTTAATGGTAACAAATTAAGGGTAACAAATTTGGCTAATGCAAAAACCAAGTATAGCCAGGCATGGTGGTGCTATCCTAATGCTGAGGCAGAGGTGAGACCATAAGTTCCTGGCCAGCCAGGGACCATTGCAAAAGACAAAATGGTATATAGACTTCCATAGGCTGCGGAGTATTGTGATAGATGTGTCAGAATAAGTAACATGAAGAATTGGGTGACATTCACAATTAAATCATGAAGAAAAGTTTGAAAAAGGAAGGTGATATATACTTACACTTTTTGGATTATTTAAATTATTTATGTTGTAGTTTTATTTGAAACTATTCACTTGCTTTTCTGAATGAAATGGAAGTTTTTCCTTTGAGTTTTGAGTTTGAATTCTGATGCTTACCATCTTCTCTACAATGTTATCTTCAGGGTTTGGGCAGGGTGACTAAGTGAAATTAAGGTTTGTACTGTCTCCTCTGTTCTTCACTGTGGCTTTCTTTGCTAAGTAGGCTGACAGGTGCTCATGTTCCTGGGTGTCTGTGCCTTGCCAAGCACCTCAGACCCAACAGTTGTCACATCTTAGTTCCTTCACAGCACTGTAAGCAAAAACTCTGACAGAGAAGCAGAGGATTATTTTGGATCACAGTCCCTAATGGCTGGGAAGACGTAGTGTCTGTCAGAAGTAGCTCACAGCTGTGTGTGGTGGCCAGATGTGGGCAAATCAAGAAATGACTGCTCCAGCCAGACCAGAAACAGATATCACCTTCAAGACTACTGTGGTTAATGGCCCACATCTGCCACCAGGGAGACATTTCACACCTAAACTGGGACATACAGTGATTTGTCATCAACAGAAACTGTTAGGAGCTCTAGGAAGTAAGTACTCATTTAGATGGCTGTTGTCACCTTTCTTGTAGAACGAGATTAAAGCACTGTCTGAGGAGAAGACTGCCATTCAAAAGCAGCTAGACTCATCCAACAGCACCATCGCCATCCTACAAACCGAGAAAGACAAGTTGAAGTTGGAAGTTATGGAGTCTAAGAAAGAACAAGATGATTTTTTGGTACTGTTAGCAGATCAAGATCAGAAAATCCTGTCACTGAAGAATAAACTTAAGGACCTTGGTCATCCAGTAAGCCTGAGACATTTCCACACATGATCTCTGTCTGTAAAGCATGTTCCTAGGTTTAATGTTGCATGAGGAAGTTGTGCCTATGTTCATGTTGTGTATATGTATTAGTATCTGTAGTTCTCACTGTTTAGAGAGTTGGTCTGAGATAAATTAAAATCTCTCTTCAATATTTGAAGACCTCGAGCGTAGAAAATAGCTGTTTTCATTGCTCCTAGGTAATAAGCGTCACTGTCAAGGGTGAGGTGGGTGTCATGGTTTTGACTGCCATGTATTCAGATTCATGGGTAGAAAGGTATGACCGTTTACCATTAAAGTTAACTGATTAGCGTAACCCATTCATGCAGAAAGTGGCAGGGAGCCCTGAGCATTATGACGTCAAGGAAATGGGATTCCACTATAAAGACAGACAGACTAGTAATATTTATTAGCGTGCGTTTTACATATATATGTTTATCAGTGTATTATTCTGTGTGTGTTTGAACAGATCTGTGTTTTCCCCTTAGGTTGAAGAAGAAGAAGAATCTGGAGACCAAGAAGATGATGATGATGAAATTGACGATGATGACAATGAAATTGACGATGATGACAAGGACCAGGACACATCTATCTTTAAACCCTAGGAATGATAGAGATTATGTCATTATGTTGAAGAAGTCTTAAGATAGTGCTTTGGTTTGCCTCCACAAAAAAATAAAGACAGAACCAGGTGGAAAGCATTCACTAATAAAACTATTGATGTATGTTTTTAATATTGCCACACGTGGAAAACTCTGACTTCATGTGGAAGTTTTATTTATGTTCATCTGAACTCTCTCAAAATACAATTTTCAGAGGGCACCAGGCTCCAAAAATGTACCCTTTGAAGGCACATGGTGGCAATGCAATTTGCCTTATTGGTTCATTGATTGCTTTCAGACAGACTCTGTGACATCAGTACTAACACATTTGATTAATGTGTATGGAATGGGAATCATTATTTCTAAATAAGTGTTTGAGTTCTCAGCTGATTAATCCTTGTAAAGAAAGGACCATACTTAAAAGCAGGGTAGCTGGGTTTCGGAGTCCTGGGTGTCACCCCCTCCAACCCCTACTGTGCCCCCCTGGAGATCAGGATGGGACAGTTCAGAGTGAGTGCTTGCCGTCCAGCAGGGCCACATTCTGCCTACTGAGAGGAAAGATTGTCCCAGAGTGTGGGGAGCATTCTGAGGAACTGGAGCAGTGTATTAACGTGGCTGGTTTTCTCTCTGTTTAAGCTAAAGATGGAAAACATAATAGTCAGCAGTTCATACAGCTGGGATTTAGAATTGTTTGATTATCATAAAACATGTTCTTAGTTTTAAAAAAACCCAACCATGATTTATGTAATTTATTGGCATTTTTGCTGAATAGGTGTAAGTCAGATAATAGATTTTTAAAAAGCAAATGAAGCAATGTGTCAAAGTCTAATGTTTTCATAATAAAAATAGATATTATGTTCACTTAATCTCTGTCATTGTCCCCTTTGTTTAGATTTTAACAAAGTATTCAGTTCGTTATAAGAAGTAAGGCAAGTGGAAATGCTAAGGAGACTTCTTGTAGTCAGTGTTCTGATGCCCTGAAGAGCGCTCATGACCAAGGCAGTTCTTCAGAAACAAAATGTTAAATTGAGAACTTGGTTACTCTTTCAGGGGTTGAGTCCATTATCATAATGGGAGCAAGGGTAGCACATATGGCACTGGAGGAATGGACGAGAGCTATACCCTGATCTGAGGCAGAGAGAGAAACAGACACCTGCACACACCCATGCACCCTGACATGTGTGTTTGAAATCTCAAAGATACACTTCCCCTGGTCAGACCACATCTCTTCCTAGTCTTTTATATCAAAGTCATTCCCTGGTGACTACACATTCATCTATGTGAGCCTGTGGAGGTCATTCTTATTCAAACCGAGACGTCTCCTCAGCATAAACGGGATGTTTGGAGCAGTCGTCCCACTGAAGCCAGTGACCAGCGTTCTGTGAGAGAGAGTGAAGGGACTAATTGGAGCATTTGCCAGAGTAGAAGAGGTTTTGGACTTGGGTTTTGTTTTTTGGTTTTTTTCCCCCTCTGATTTTTTTATGGGTCTTTGACAATTCTGTACAATGTGTTTTGATCATATTTACCTACCTGCCTAACTCCTCCCAGTTCAACAGCCCCTTCCCTACCCATACAACTTTTCCCCCACCAAGTCTACTATCCGTGGCCTTTCATTAGACTACCTGCATTCTAGAGCTTGTTGCCTTGACGTTCTCAGTTGCCAATAGCTCCCTAGCGAAGAGTGGAGCATGGCTGACTCCTGTTCCCCACGCTGGGATCTTGTCTATGTCTTACAGCTCCTCTGTTCAGTACATGACTATGTACCAAAAACACTGCTTCCTCAACACTTCTGGCTTCCACAGCCTTTCCAGTTCCTCCTATGTGATGATGCCTGAGCCTAGGGAAGTGGGGTGTGTGGTATAGATGCCCCACTTAGGGCTAAGCATTCCAAAGTCTCTTACTCTCTCTACTTTGACCACTTGTGCGTGTCTGTATTGATTACAGCTGTCATTGTAAATACACTGGTCTCCGTGTATAATGATAAGTCATTAGGAGACAGTTTAATATTGTGTCCTGTTATGAAGGTAAGAGCAGCAGGTCCTCTCCTGAGGCCTGGGACCTATCTAGCTGCAGGTTGTTGGCCTGTTAACAGTACTAGGTGTGGGTTTCATCAAAAAGTTTGGTTACTCCTGTGATATTTGTGCCGCTTCTATCCCAGTGGGCATGTTTTTATTAGAGCTTACAGAGTTCACAGCTGGGTAAAATTGGTGTTTACATTTCTTCTCCAGTAGTGCGTATAACACATTCCAGCACTTTTAAGGCTAGACAGTAAGATGAAACTTCAGGTGAGTACCAGCTTGATTTCTCTGTGCTCTATCTCAATATGTGGTGTCATCAGCAGTAGTGTTTTACTGTCAACTTCAGGTCGTTTTAATATTTTTACATTCAGATTGGAATTCTTAGGAATTTTTTTAAAAACAAGTAGATTTTGCAGGGTGTGGTAGTTCATAGCTATAACCCTAGAACCCATGGTTGAAGCAAGGAGAATTGCCCCAAGTTCTAGGTCAGCTGTACTACATCATGAGTTCTAGGACTATATAACTAAGACTATAAAATGAGCTGGGCAAGGGCAGTGGGAGTTAAGAGGCCCTGCTGCTCTTGCAGAGGACCCAGGTCCAGTTCATAACACACACAGCAGCTCACAACTCTAACTCTAGTTCCAGGATATCCACATCCTTCACTGGCCTTCATGGGCACCAGGCATGCGCATGGTGGAGATGTAAATGTAGGCAAAACACCTATACACATAAAATGACTAGAAGGGGCTTGAGTGTATTACTCAAATGAGAAAAGCAAAGGCTGAGGCTAATTTCAATCATTTGTCCTGAGTACAAAGATGCCTTGTGCAGTTCACTAATGGACAACTAATTTTTGAAAGATAAGTCGTCCTCTGTCTTTAAAAAAGAAAGGGATGGGGGCTAGAAAGATGGCTCAGCAACTGCTTAAGAGCACTGACTACTTTTCTAGAGGACTCAATTCCCAGCAACCACATGACAACTTACAGCTGTTCATAACTTCTGCTCCAGGGATCCAACATCCTCATACATATACATGCATACATATGCATGCAAAACACCAGTACACATAAAATTAAAAGAAAAAAGGATGTCTGTAACAGAGTACCCCATGCCCCTGAAGAATGCACCATGCCTCTGCCTACCACTGTCCAACTGCTGCCATTACATCCTGAGCCCCACACGACACCTTGATCAACCTCTATACTTGACTGCTGATAGTACAAAGCAGCCTTTTTTTTTTTTTTGTCCTATTCTGAACAACCCAGAGGCTTGCTCTTTCTGAGGAGAATGAGTTGTATCAATGTGATGGAAGCCTCTCAAGTGGGACCTTACCAAGCCCTTCACCATTACTGAACCTTTGGCGTGATGTTGACACTTTTCTGCAATGTTGACAGTCTTAGTTGCTGAGAACTGTTTCTATTCTCAGAGACGGTGTTGCCCAGAGTCCCAGCTCACAGTTAACAGGGTTGTTACTTACCTGGAATTATGCTGATAGGAATCAAATATGTAAGTGTCATCATTTTGTTACAACCAGGTTAGGACCTTGTGGTTTAAACAGGAATAGCTCCCATAGGTTCATATATTTGAATTCTTGGGTTTAGGGACTGGCACTACTTGAGAGGGATTAGGAGGTGTGGCCTTGTTAGAGTAGGTATAGTCTTGTTGGAGGAAGTGTGTTTCTGGAGGTGGGCTTTGGCTTCGAAAAACAGTGACTTTACTCTCCTACTGCCTTCAGACTCTGAGCTTCCTCTCCAGCACCAGGTCTGCATGTGTTCTGCCATGTTCCTCACGATAAAGATAATGAACTAAACCTCTGAAACTATAAGCCAGGCCCTGTTAAATGCTTTCCTAATTAAGAGGTGTTGTGGTCATGGTGATGCTTCACTGCAATGGAACACTGACCAAGACAAGCCTTGCACTGCTCCTCGGCCCTCATCTTCACTGGCAAAGCAGAACTCAGCAATTCAGCTCCAAGCACTGAGGATATAGAGGGGAAGACAAAAGCCCCTGTTCAGCTTACACTCTAGAGCAAGTACCAATAAATACACAGTCAAGTGCTCTGTAGCTTTTGGAGAGAAGTCTGCATATCGTTCAGAGTTGGATGAGAAACCAGAAGAGAGATTAGATACACTACCATCCATAGGTCCCATCTCTCCTATGTTGAGAATTGTCTGGGGCAGAGGTCATGAACTCAAGAGACCATATTGCCATGAATCAGACTATATTGTAGGGTAATGGTGTCTAACGCAGTGGGAATGGAGGTGCACTCTGGAGGTATAGCTAAGAGGACTTAAACTGCAAATATCTAGGGAATAAGGGAGGAAGAAAAAGAGAAATCAAAAGCAGTTCCTGGAAAGGGCTCTGTCTTTAAAAAAGAGAAGGATGGGGGCTGGAGAGGTGGCTCAGCAAGCAGTTAAGAACACTGCTTTTCCAGAGGACCCATGGTGCAATTCCAGCAACATGGTTTGCTGAGTTCAAGATGAGAGGAGCAGGTGATCAAGGACTATGTTTTCTGTGGAGTTGCTGAACCTGAGATCCAAGTACACGTGTTCATCTATAGGTACGTTCACGGGGGAAATAGATGTGGTAATTTGGAGTTCCTGGAACCAGAAAAATAATACCTGGCAGGCTACAGCAGTGCAAGGAAGTTGGATGTTAACATGTGAGGCTTCTTATCCTTGGGACTCCAAAGCACAGCTATATAAATATGGAATGGATTGGCATAACTTGGAAACAAGCAAGGTAATGGGTTTGCAGTGTTCTAGTATCTCTTGAACACCCATTGTCTGCTGAGTGCTGTACTCTGTTGACAAGCAAGAGTACATGGTTCTCAGCCAAGGAGCACAAGGCATGACCCTATGTTGCTAGATGAGTGGTGCTAGGTTCTCACCAGCTTGATGATGTAAACAAGCCTGTCAGATGTGTTCACGGTCTGCTTTTTATCACAAACACTCCCCCCGCCCCATGTCTTCAAAAATAAAAGGTAAGAGACTAGAGAGATAGCAGTCCAAAGCACTCACTCTCACAGGGATTCCGATTCTTGCACTGGCATAGTAACTCACACCCATCTGTAACTCCAGTTCTGAGAGATTTGATAGCCTCTTCTTATCTCTGAGGGATGCTTGTGATACATATACATACACCCAGGCAGAATACTCATAAAAGAAATCTAAAAAGTCAAAGCAGGAATCCTTTACGCTGCTGACCTCAGCAGGCTGGTACTATAATTCAAAGTGTTCATGCAGAGAAATGACAACCCATCATGTTATCAAGATATCTCTTGATTAACTGAGCTATTATACATAAATATATCTAATATGTGATGAGGATGATAGGATTTAAACTTCTGTATGTCACATATATCTAAATACTTTCAAATTTTTCTAAGCTGATATTTTTCTTTTTAAAAAATATTTATTTATTATTATACATAATAATAAGTACCCTGTAGCTGTCTTCAGACCTTACCAGAAGAGGGCATCAGATCTCAGTATGGGTGGTTGTGAGCCACCATGTGGTTGCTGGGATTTGAACTCAGGACCTTCAGAAGAGCAGACAGTGCTCTTAACCACTGAGCCATCTCGCCAGCCCTGATATTTTTCTTGTTAGCAAACATCCTCAAAGTATATAGCACTTAAAGAAACAAAACAAAACAACAACAACAAAAAAACTTTTTTAAAAGGCAACTAATAATAATACACATCAGGTTACAAAGATTTTTTTTAATTTTATCTATTTTATGTGTATGAGTACACTGTAGCTGTACAGATGACTGTGAGCCATCATGTGTGTGGCTGCTGTTGAACTCAGGACCTTTGCTGGATCCCGCTCGTTCCGGCCTGCTCACTCCAGTGTAATTCACTGCAGCTGTCTTCAGACGCACCAGAAGACGGCGTCAGATCTCATTACAGGTGGTTGTGAGCCACCATGTGGTTACTGGGATTTGAACTCAGGACCTTTGGAAGAGCAGGCAGTGCTCTTAACCGCTGAGCTATCTCACCAGCCCAAAATTAATCTTAAGTTTGTATCAATATACAAAGATTTATACTAATGAAAACCTTAAACCTGTATCAATACATAAAATTCTATACCAATGTAACAAAATATAACCTCAATTCTGCATATATAAAGATGTCTACCAATGTAAGATTATGGCTATAATGTGCTTTTTGGTTTAAAAGTAGATTCAATAACCTACCTCTTTTTGTCTAATTTCTTATATTTCTGTATCCCTCCCTCCCTTTTCTCAACCCACTTCCCTTTATCTAAGAGAAAAGGAAAAATAGAAATCCCTGAGTCTAAGCTTCCTATTTAATTTCCTTGCTGTCTAAGACTAGAATTATTTGTAATCATCCCCTGAAATGACAATATACCTATAACTCACAAAGTGACTAAACTATCAAACCCAAGTTAAAGGATTGGGATGACAGTCTTCTTATAACTGCTTCCTGCTGCATTGGAGTTAAGAGATCCTGTTTGGGAGCCCAAAAGGAAATTGAAAAAAAAAAAAAAAAGTTCTAGTCAAAAGAAAGCTAGTTTGCACCATTTATTGTTCAGTCTCTGCCGAGAAAGTTCAGGGCTAAACTGAAGTCCTGACTGGAACAATCTGAAAGGCTGGCTGAATGGAGGTCATCTGGGATTCGCAGTACTTTCTGAAGCTGTTGTAGAAGCCAGTCTCTGGAAACAGCATCAGTCTGAGGCAGCCTTGATCAGGCAGCTAGAATAGCAGGTCTCAGCATCTCAGCACCAAGGGTGGATCCTGCCAGAGCTGCTCTCCTGGCTTTTTATTCTGTAATATACGAACATTATAAGCAATACATAGTTCTATAAAGACATTTGTATGGGATGTGCAGGATACACAGATCAATTAAGGATTTGAGCAGGCAAAAGACAACTGTCTTTAGAAGTTAGTTTGATCATATAATCAAACTATAATATAAATCTCCACTCATGCCATATGAAAGGATGGTATGTAATAATAAGTCAGGAGAATTCTGTAGCCAACAGGATTTATTGGCTATGTAAGCTACAGTTCTGACGGGGGACCTATATGTGTACTTGTTAATTCCAGAGTTGTTTCAATAAAGGGTTTAGTCCTTTTGATTTTCTCCTGTCTGCAGCCAGACCTTCAGGGGTCTCCCTGTATCACATCTGATCCTTAGTACTTTGGAAGGAGTCCACAGCCTTTTTTTCTTCCCTGTTAACACAAACCTGGAACCTTTCTCCCAAAATACCATGTCCTTGGTCCAGCAGTCTGAAATCATTAAAAGTATAAAGATTGATTCAATCCAATATCCTCATTTTTATTAGATCTGCTCTATTTTGAGCTCTCTCATAGAGATTTTCTAATACCATCACAATCTTAGAACTTATAACATCTTCATTTTAATAATTAAAATGATTTAAAACTTATTATTAGTATTAGTATTATGTATTAATACAGGGTTCCTCTGTGTGGCCTGGGCTGACCTGGATTTGTTCTGTAGATGAGACTGGCCAAAAACTCCTGAAGACCCTATCTTCTCTGCCTTTGTCTCCCATGTATTGAGATCAAAGGCATGAAGTAGGAGAGAAAGGTTAGAGGGGAAAGGGGGCATAGACCTCTCTCTACATGCTACTTCCTGCTGAATAGGGACCTCCAATCTTCGCATCAGGATATCCTGCAAACCTGTAACAATAAACACAGCAACAAGACAAGCCAGCAGCAATGGGGGAGCAGCAGCTGCCACCAGACCTCTTGGGCTCTCCCATTTAAAACTCCTCTCAGGAGTTCCCAGAATTAAACTATCTGCAACTGGCACAGATCAGGTCCCTGTCTGAGCACAAGACACACTATAGCTAACTGCTATGGACAATCTGAAGCAGCCCCAAATCCCACACCAGGGGTTAAAACAAAAACATATTCACATAACATAACTGGACTTTTAAAGAAACCCAAATTCTCACTCCAGCACTGGGAACTCCTTTGTGGTGTTACACTATAAAGAAGAACCAAGTACTCTGTGAAGTAGGATGTGGGTACTAAAGGAAATGTGCTGATGGAAAGGATGGAGCAGAAGAGAACTTACAGTGCTGGAGTAAGGTCCTTGAATAAACCAGAGGACCTAAGATCTAAAGCACAACTGGCAAAGGTGGCCTTGGACTAGAGCCTAGGCAATCTATCCATAGTAACAGAGGAAGGTGCAGCATGTGAGCAAAGAAGAGAAAATTTCCCACATGATCCTGGGAGTGTGCTCAAAAAATTTACTTCTATTTTTACTTAAGTATGAGGCAATTGGAAGAACTTGGAAGGAGAGAAGTCTGAGGAAAGGGGAGAGGTTGTAAAAACAGACATTTCAGGATGTAGGAGGTTGAATGGACCAGGAAAACTGTTTCAAGTCTGAACTCCAAACACAAAAATGCAACAGGTGCTGTATTTAATTATTCTCCTACAGCCATGTCAAAACACATAGCCAAGGCAACTTAGAAAAGAAAGCATTTAACTGGGGGCTTGTTTACAGCTTCTGAGAGTGAGTCCATGACCATCATGGTGGGGAGCATGGAGGAAGGCAGGCAGGTATAGTGCTGGAGCAGTAATTGAGAGCATGCAGCTATTTTGAGACCACAGCCACAAGGTAGAGACAGAGCTGACTGAATGGAGGAACTTTTGAAACCTCAAAGTCCACTCTTGGTGACACACCTCCTCCATCAAGGCCACACCTCCCAATCCTTCCCAAACAGTTCCACGAACTAGGGACCAGTCATTTAAATCTAGGAGCCTACGGGGACCATGCTCATTCAAACCACAAGTGTGTAGTCAGGTCAGTTCACAGGCTCTGTCCTTTATGCGTTGGCTAAGCAAACCTGTTCTCTTTCCTGGCAGTTCCATGTGCTTCCTTAGGTTCCGTCCGCTTCCTTTTGTGAGAGAGCATTAACTGTGGAGGGCGCCTTGGAGTCATTTCCTTTGCTGCAGGGAAGCTAGCACTAAGGTCTTAGAGTCCTTTGTATGCAATTAACTGAGTAGTTTACAGAACAGTAGTTCAGTGACCTGCTGAGCTGGCTTTTTGTTTTCTCTGGGCTGTTAGCACATTCCTTCATCATCATCTCTATGCTTCACTTTACCAATGCAGCTATTTCTCTAAGAAGAAGAATCTTGTGGTCACCTGTGAGGTACATTTTAAACTTTTCCTTGAAGAAGAACAAAAACAAAGAAACAACTGACACCTTTCCTGGTCTTTTTCTGTTTGTTTGTTTGTTTTGTTTTGTTTTGTTTTTTCGAGACAGGGTTTCTCTGTGTAGCCCTGGCTGTCCTGGAACTCACTCTGTAGACCAGGCTGGCCTCCAATTCAGACATCAGCCTGCCTCTGCCTCCCAAGTGCTGGGATTGTGCGCCACCACCGCCCGGCGGCCTTTTTCTTTAAGAACTTTCTGCGTTTAAATTTCCCTCAGTTACAACCAGGGCTATGTCTTTCCCTCTGGGGACCAGCCCCAGCGTTCCAAACAAAAGGCAAAAAGCTGCTCTGATACCCTGCCGGGTCCTGAGAGAATTAAAAGTAGATGAACGAACAAAGCGGAGACCATATGTTGAACTACTGAGCTGAGATTCATTGAGTAAGAGGCCCCAGATTTTAAAAAAACAAACCAAGAAAATAAACCACACAACTCTTGTGCTGGGTGTAGTGCTTTTAATCTCTCAGCACACAGGAGGCAGAAGCAGGTATATCTATGTGAGTTCAAGGCCAGCCAGATCTACTAGAGAGTTCCAGACCAGCCAGGGCCAAATAGTGAGACCCTGTCTCAGAACAAAACAAAGATCTTCTGAGTCAGCTATGAAGCAGAAATCTACATCCTAGCATCTGAGGTGGGGGGAGGAAAAGAAATGTGCACTGGAAGCTAGCCTGGGCTACACAGTACAAAACACTCTCAAAACAAACCAAACAAAACTCACATGTGGGATGCTGAGCTAGCCTGGACTACACAGTACAAAACACTCTCAAAACAAACCAAGTAAAACTCACACATTGGGATGCTGAGCTGTGTCTAATCATAGAACAGATAACTGAGGTAATGTCCTTTTCTGAAGTCTAAGGGTACAGTCAGAAAAGAGATCAGATACATTTTCCACAGGACATGAAGAGAACTTAGCAGTTACCCACATATAACTCCAGGCCTGGCTCACTGGCTCACAGTCAGGAGACCATGGGATAGAGAACACAAGTGATCCTGCCTTTGTCACCTTCCTGACCACATCTGTGGTATTGTGTGTCATTCTGAAGCTGTCTCTTAGGAAACGTTGAGAAGACTCCAGTATTAGGAGAAGCAAACATACCACAGAAAGATCGGCCACAAGAGTGGGAGTTTTAGCTGGAAGAGGAATCATACATTTGAGGTGAGAAGACCAGAATCCTTCAGTGGGACCAGAGAGGCAGACTTGGATCACCCTTGTAATTTCCTATCAAAATCATCACAGGCCTGTAATCCCAGGACTCGGGAGGCAGGGCAGGAGCTTCTATGTGCAGTTGAGGACAGTTTGGACTTCAGCAAAAACTACAAATGAGACCCTGTTTCAAAATGATTAATTAAATATATGTATAATAGAGACTGGAGAGATGGCTCAGTGGTTAAGAACTCTGACTGCTCTTCCAGAGGCCCTGAGTTCAATTCCCAGCAACCACATGGTAGCTCACAACCATCTGTAATGGGATTCAATGTCCTCTTCTGGTGTGTCTGAAGAGAGCAACAGTGTACTCATATCCACAAAATAAATAAATAAAATCTTTAAAGACAAGCAAACATACTTAATAGAAATAACCTTTTTAATGTGAAAGCTACCCTCATATTTATGGAGTGATTCTGACAGATGTGTTGATGTGGTGCTGGGTGACGTAGGAGCCAAAGGTTCTGCTTACACACGGCATCCTTCCATGGGTCTACAGCAGAGAATGGATTCCTGCATGTTTCAAACAAGCACAGTGGAGTTAGTGGTAAGCTCTGTCCATGTTGAGCCTCCCATCCTAAGAAACGGGTGTCTCCTATACTGACTCCACTCTTCAGGCATGAACCCATTTCCTCCAGTTGGCAAAGACAGAGCTTTGAAACCCTTCCCAGAGAAGCCTCTAAGTCTTTCATGAACAGCATGTGGTGAGGGACTGCAGGACAAAGAGGCTGTGTGTGGTGTCTCTGAACCCCAGAGGGACTGCAGGATGAAGAGGAGGCTGTGTGTAGTGACTCTGCACCCCAGAGGAACTGCAGGATGAGGAACCTGTGTGTGGTGACTCTGCACCCCAGAGGGACTGCGGGAAGAGGAGGCTGTGACCACCCTTCACAATAGATGGGACAGGGCTGCTGCTACTGTCTGCTTTCTGAAAGACAGACCCTGTGTTTGCAGAGATTGAGGAGTCAAGTTACCAGCCTTTGCCTTTGCCTTTTTGCTTTATATAGCTTTATGGGCAGATACAGAGAGACCTTCCCTCCCAACTGAGGCAAATTTAAATACATATCCTTGTGACTTTATACGTTTAAATCACAATTAATAGAGTCACGATGCCCTCTCTATTTGCTAGACACCCCAAGGATTCCGCTCAAGGCCTTGAATGCAGGAGTAAGTCAGATCCTCCCTTCACCCACCGTATCCTACAGCAGGTTGCCCTCCTCAGATTGCTATTCCCATTTTTCTTCTGCGAGCTGGAATCTCTGATTCCTAGCTAGACTTTTTATTAGGAAAGAAAGGAAGAAGGGAAGGAAGAAAGAGGAAAAGAAAGAAAGAGGGAAAGAGAAAGGAAGGAAGAAAGGAAGGAAGAAAGGAAGGAAGAAAGAAAGAAAGAAAGAAAGAAAGAAAGAAAGAAAGAAAGAAAGAAAGAAAGGACAAGACTATGCCCTAATTGCTTTTATTTTCCCAATTTTTCTTCAAAGACCTGGTAATGGTGGGAGACATAATAAATATATATTATTATTTTTATAGTCTGCTTTTTGTACTTGGTAAAACACTGATCAAAAACAACTTGGGGTGCCTTTAATCCCAGCACTTAGGAGGCAGAGGCAGGTGAATTTCTGAGTTCAAGACCAGCCTGGTCTACAGAGTGAGTTCCAGGACAGCCAGAGATATGCAGAGAAACCATGTTTCGAAAATATCAAAAACAAAACAAAACAAAACAAACCAAAACAAACAACAAAAAAAAACCCAACAACTTGGGGGAAAAATCTGTATTTAGCTTACAGATTAGAGTCCATCATTGAGGGAAGCCAAAGCAGCAAGCTCAACGCACTGACTTTCGCAGAGATGGCCAAGGGAGGACAGCTTCTTCCTGGGTGCTCCCCTGGCCTGCTCAGCTAGCTTTTTTACATAGTTCAAGTACACCTGCTACATCACTATAGCATCACCCATGGTACATGGGCCGCCTACGCCATTTGAATCCAGAAAACACCGCTACAGACATCTCCATAGGCCAGTCTGATGGAGGTAACTTGTCCTGGGGGGTAAAGAAATGGCTCAGTGGTTAAGGGCACTCACTTAACCACTTAATGATGGGCCCAGGTTCAAATCCCAGCACCCACATGGCAACCTCACAATTGTCTGTACGCTCCAAGACCTAACACTCTCGTATACATGCAGGCAAAACAGCAGTGCACATAAAAGTAGATGAATTTTTAAAAAAGAGAGATTCAATCTTTCTGAGTATGTGTAGGTTCAGGTCAAGTTGACAAAATCTGCCCAACACAATTACATAGTAAACAGTGTGACATAAGCTTTTTATTAAAGCAGCATATAGGAAGGAGACACTGTGGTAGAAGAGCTGGAAGCGTGATCCGACTGTAGCATAGGCGTTGTGTGGGGGAAGAGGCTCCTCCGGGCTGTGAGAAACCGGACTACCTCAAATCTCCCCGCCTATCAGGCGTAAGGGGAGCTGAAGGACCGCCAGTCAGAGAAAGGTCAGTTTCTGTTGTAAGTGGAAATGATGGGACCATGGTAGTTCTTCTGTCCATTGGCCGCTTCCTCTGATAGAAGCAAAAACCAAGACAGAAATGCACTTATAAAAAATGACATATAAAAATCACACAGTATGTGTATATATAAAAGTGACATGGCTATTTTGTGTAATAATGTTTTTTAAGTGATATGGCTAAGGTGGGAAGGATTCTAAACAAGACCATATTCTTTTACGTTTCACCCTCTTCTTACCAACTTCTACTTCTTCACATGTGTGGGGTAATTTAATCTGTGTTTTATTTCTGTGTGCATGCAAGCTGCTGTCAAAGAGGCCACCGTGTGTCCTCCTCCCTTCCTCTCTGCCCCTCTCCTTTCAGACAGGGATCTTTCCTAACCAGCATGTCATCCTCCTGTCCATCCACCTAGGAGCTCAGGCTCCAGGTCTGTGGGGACACCCTGCTTGTCAGGTAGGAGCTGGGACCAAAGTCTGGTTCCTCATAGTTGTGGTCAGAAGGCATCTGATCCTCTGGAATTGGAGCTATGGATGGTCATGATGGCTCATGCAGGTGCTGGGAACTGAACCTGGATCCTCACTCAGCAAGAGCAGCAAGGGGTCTCAACTGCCTGGTCAATTCTCCAGGTAGGTCCCAAACAAGAACTTTGAAAACATAGTTTTAAAGTTTTTTTTTTTTAATTATAATCATGCAATTTTAAACAAGTGTTCTCTTTCTTAAAAAAAAAAAAAATCCTCAGATATTTTGACAGATAGCATAAATGAAAACTGCCTTTAGCATTTTCAAGAGATGGTATGGTAGTTCTTTTTTTTAGGGGTGAGTATTTCAGTTGCTAAATGATGGCTTAGGGCTTTATGAAGAAGAAGCTATGAGTTGGCAGAGTGTCCAAAGCCATCAGATCCTTCTATTGCCTGCCTTCCCCCTTATCTCCCTGAGTCTTCACCCTCTCTGAGCATCAGGGAATAAAACAGAGAATAAAAACTTACGCAGATTTTTAAGAATTCACAGAACCTCTGGCATTGCTGCAAGAAGAGGAAAGGAACAGTTGCAGCTCAGCTGATCGTTAGCAACTCCAAGTTTGAGCATGCTTCTCTCTTGTTTTGTTTTTCAAGACAGGATTTCCCTGTGTAGCCCTGACTATCCTGAAACTCACTTTATAGACCAGGCCGGCCCTGAACGCACAGAGATCTGCCTGCTCCTGCCTCTGCCCCTGCCCCTGCCCCTGCCCCTACCCCGAGTGCTGGGATTAAAGGGGTGCACCACCACTTCCTGGCTAAGGGTATTTTCCGATGTTCTGAAGAAAGCTCTTTTAAGAAAACATTTATACAGATTGCTTTAGGGTCATCATATGGAAGTGGAGAGGGCTAGGGGTTAGCTGGGTACTGACACACACTTGTCTCTGCTCTTCTATTTAAAGTATGAAAGAAGAAGCCATTTGGTAGCTGTCTGAGCACAGTAAGCATCTTTAGGAGCATTTGAAGCATCAGGAGAATGCCAAAAGGCCACAACCTATAGATTAAAATCTGAGTCAAAGACAACAGCTAAAAATAAATACAAAGATGACTGCCAGATTTCTTGACAAAAAGGGGAAAAAAAGAAAGAACTTTACTGATTGACATAAAATACTCTAAAGGGGACATATTACATGCAACTTTGAGAGGGATTTGAACATCATAACAGATGTATCTAAGAAACCTAGAGTGTGAGGCATGAGTGTCTGAGAGGAAAACACTGGTAGACATTAAAGATGTGAAACAAAACAATTTGCTAATTTCTGAGTAATTAGTTACTTGACTTCTGTTTATTTATTTAGTGTATGTGTATGACAGTGTGTGTGTGTGTGTGTGTGTGTGTGGGTGTAACAGTGTCTGTGTGATCTTTTTCTCTAAATCATATCTTTCTAAAGAGGAAAGGAAGAAGTAATGGAGGGGGAGGTGGGAAGGGGACTTTACCTTCCAGTTGAAGAAAGGACAGTAGAGGACAATCCTGCCAGGGAATCTTGATACCTGTGAAAATGGAAAACACAACCACAGTGTCTTATCAAGAAGAATAAGAAATAATCCTCTCGCCGGGCAGTCGCACGCCTTTAATCCCAGCACTTGGGAGGCAGAGGCAGGCGGATTTCTGAGTTTGAGGCCAACATGGTCTACAGAGTGAGTTCCAGGACAGCCAGGGCTATACAGAGAAACCCTGTCTTGAAAAACCAAA
>NW_022196905.1:84427844-84438850 GCF_008632895.1 Mastomys coucha
AGAAAGAAAGAAAGAAAGAAAGAAAGAAAGAAAGAAAGAAGGAAGGAAGGAAGGAAGGAAAGAAAGAATCCTTTCCAGATGGCCAGCCCCTTGACACAGTCATGTACAAATGTGTTGGGCTGTATCCAGAGCTGCCCTGAGACACCCATGGGCTGCAAGCCTCAGGTTGAACACAGCTGTGAGTCTGAGCGACAGTCTCTCTCTTCTTTCTCTGCAGTGACAATCTTGGCCTAGACTGGCCTGCCTCAGGCTCGCTCCACTCCATGTCCATCACCGAGAGTGCCTCTTCCTCCAACCATGGTCCTTGGCCCAGCCACCAGTGGAAGAGTCACCGAGGAGCTTGTTAACCTCCGGACACTTGGCACAAACCCCAGACCAGTCAAGCCAGATTTGGGGGCATGGCACCCAGATGTCAGAATTTTTTGAAGTCTCCCAAAGGAGCCCAAAGGGCAGCCAAGATTGTGAACCACTGCTGTGCTCTGAGGCAGGGAGAGTTTCCCATCTCCATGGCTACATAACCTCTCTTGTTTTTCTAACAAGGTCTTTCCAAATAGGTTGAAAAATCTACTTCCTTATAGGTGCAGAGAAGCTCCTAAAATGGAGGGGCTGCTCTGCTCTCGGGGTAGTTGTCGTCCTTATTTCAGGACTGAGTATAACTAAAGATTCAGAATGTATACAGTAAAGCTCCTTTGCAGACATGGATGCTGAGAGGTTACTTACTGGTACACAGTGAGCTGTGAGCACAAGGAGAGCCATCAGAATCACCCCTTTCATTTTCCTTTATCTACAAGTAAAGCAATCATATCATTGTCATCAGTTGAGATTAAGTCATGCCGTGTAGCTCAGGCTAGCAGGCTAGCCGAAACTCGTGATCCCCTCTTTGGCTTCTGGCTCCTGACTGCAGGTGTGCATGTCCAACTAAGGAGCATTACTTAAGAAATGTGGAAGAGCTGGGAAAGTGGCTCTGTGGTTAAGAAAGAGCTTTGACTCTTCTTGCCAAGGACCCAGGTCAGATTCCCAGTGCCCATGTATCAGCTCATAACTGACTGTAGACCAGCTCCAGGGAATCTGATGCTCTCTTCTGGCTTCATCAGGCACCAGGCATTTGTGAGGTACAAAGAATACATGCAGGCAAAACACCCATGCACATTCAAAATTTTAAAAAAAGCAAAATAAAAAAACAAATATGTTGTGACTTTTCCTGTGCGCACAATGCCAGGTCACTGATGTGGGCTGAAGATCAGGCTATTGGGAACCACAACATACAAAGATTGAAGATTTGCACACTCTGTAGGATTTTACACAATTGGAACATAGATCCTGATTCAAGTACCTTAACAATAATGTGTTTCTGTGCTGGTGAGATGGTTCAAGCCTGCAGGCCTGAATTCAATTCATGGAACCCACTCGGTGGAAGGAGACACCCAACTCTAGCAAGTTCTCCTCTGAGCTCCACACATGCAGTGGGGCACAAGCTCATCCCTGCACACATACACATATCACACATATCCACCTTACACACACACATATATCTTACATACCACACACACATACCATATACACAAATACATACACCACACACACACCACACACATGTATCTTATATATACACACCACACACACAAACATTGTACACAAACACACACATGCAAACACACACACCACACACATGTACCTTATACATACACCACACACACACAAACATACACACACCACACACACATATAGGTACACACTCATACACTAAGTATTGCAAAAAGAAAAGGTAATGCATGTTTCTAATTCAGGATCTGCATCATTCAAGTGCACTACAACCTTTAATGTTTGTTAGGAATATTTCCCCAGCAAATTTAAAAGAGCACCACCACTCACTTTTGTCATTCTTGGAGCCACAGATTGTAATCTTTGTAATTTTACCTTACTTTTACAATGACCTTAATATGATGGCATTGTTAGAGTAATGTCCTCATGGGGTGGGTATTCACCCCTCTATACAGTGATGTTGATTGTTTCATATATCAATAAATACCCAAAAATGGGGTCAAATTTTCTATTCTCTACTGTATTATGACAAATATTATTCTAATATTATGACAAAAATTATTCTAATGTGACTAATTTAAAATGTCAGTGCCTGGGCTGGAGAGATGGCTGAGCAGCTAAGAGCACTGACTGCTCTTCTGGAGGTTATGAGTTCAAATCCCAGCAACCACATGGTGGCTCACAACCACCCGTAATGAGTAACAAAAATAAATGAGGAAAAAAAGGAAAGACATTAAAAAAAAAAGAATAAATAAAAAGAGAAAACATTGCCAAAGTAGGGGCTAATGACATGCATGTCTCGGGGGACAAGAGCATTTGCTGTTCTTAGAGGACCCAGGTTTAGTTCCCAGCACCCACATGGTGGCTCACAACAGTCTACAAATCCAGTTCCAAGGGGGCTGGCACCCTCTTCTTGTCTCAATAGACATCAGGTATGCATGTAGTACACAGACATACATGTCTGCAGAACACGTTCATATAAGTAATAAAAATAAATACATCTGTTTAAAAACAATCCATGCTGTCTAGAGAGCCTTGTGACTGTTCAACACTTTGTTCTTAGTAACTAACTACTTCAAAGTTCTAATATAACCTGGAATCATTATCAGAGCAACATATTAAAATACACAGCCAAGTAAATAAAAACTTAAAAAATATAAATACATGAGAACATATAGGACAACAATTTAAAAAAACAAAATACTAAGACTGGTAAAGTAAGCTAAAATGTTACCATATAGTTTATAAGGCAAAGCTATTTATGATTGGAAAAAAAGGTTACCGGTGGAGCCAGGAAGGACAGATAATCCTGAGTTCTCTTGAAGCCTCGTTCACATAATCTGGATATGAACAGATATATATGTATGTGTGAGTGTGTGTGTGAGTGTGTGTGTGTGTGTGTGTGTGTGTGTGTGTGTGTGTAGATCAACACAGTAAAAGCTCTGATGACCCTCTCTTACTTATGATGAGATGAGTTCCCCACCTCATTCTTTAAGGAGCTAAGACACTGCTTCCTGTTTGGTTAACACAAGCTTGTGGTTATTCATGACACATGAATAATTGTTTCGGAGATAGGGTTTTGTTAATGAATAATGAGAATTGCAACAACTAGAAAATTACTGTAATACATGAGTAGTTTATACCTTGAGAATTTCAACCAAAAATAAAAAATTCATAAAATGTGTACAGACTGCATCTGCATTGGCCCTGGATCTCACTGGGTAGGAGACAGAGGCTGGGTATAGGTGTATAAAATAAGCCTTGCACCAAGGCTCCCCTGTCTGGTCCAACCTCAGCATGGTCATGTTGTCATATTGGAGGGGTCCCATCCCTACAAAGATCTCCAGAGCTCTCCCAAGTCTAGGCCATAAGATTAAAGGCAATTCGTTCTCTTTCAGCAAAAACTCATGATTCTCTGTACACTTGAAAGGATAACCACTTCCTTTGTCTTGATTCCAGAGTCTGGGTAGAATGGAGCCTAAAAATGAGGTGAATTAACTTACGCAATAGCTAACAATCACATCTTTAGAAGAAATAGATGCCACAAGACCCTGTCTTGTTTTCTTGGAGTTTTCTCATAAGCTTTCAGAATTATCAGACAGCTCCATCCTTGTCTGTATTCTGACACCTTTTAGAGAAACCATCTCCCCACTCTCCACTCTTCCACGGTCCCTGCAGGTGAGTCCAGTATCTCCCACATTTTTCTCAAAGTTTAACTGAGACGCAGCTGAGTCAGTGGCTTGTCAAGCCTGACTCTTTTTCACCGTATTTTCTTCAGAGGAAGCTAAAGTGCCCGCAACTTTATACAGCTAGATAACAGGCAAGTGTGGTGTGCTCTGTGATAACTCAAAGCTTGCGTGACTGAATTTTTCAGTTTTAAGTAAATTGAATGGGACAGTCTACTCAAGTCACTGTGGGTTTTCTAGGTGTTTGTGAATGAAAATGAGGGCATGGCTGCTCCTAGATATGGTTGAGGAGCACGTTTTATTGTAAATACGAGGGAGAGAATAGCCAGAGGATTCTGGAAGGGTCCAGACTGAGCCTGGCCCTGAGAGGAGGAGGAGGAGGAGGAGGAAGAGGAAGAAGAAAAGGATGGGAGTGAGGAGAAAGAGAAAAGACGTGAGGGGTGGCAAATAGGAAAAGTTTGGGGGTAGAGAGTGGGATGAGAAATGATGGGTGGAGCCACTGGTACCAAGGGATGCTGAGAGAGCGAGCAGCCAGCATCTGCTTTGATATGCTAATGGACACCTCCAGCAATTGTTGCCTGTGGAGGTGGGTTCATTTGAGACTTAAGTTTGGTTGTTTGTTGCTTGTTTTGTATGAGATAGGGTATCACCCTGTAATTCTGGTTGGTCTGGAACTTGCTAGGCAGACCAGTCTGACACTCTGAAGTACTGGAATTACGTGCTTGCAGCATCAAGCCAGGCTCTCTGCAGAGTTGGTTTTGTTTTGCTTCGTTTTAATGGATTTAGAACTTAGAGCCACTGGGTGCTTCTTGCAGGGACTGGCAGGAAAGCTCACTTTCTTGAGGCTTATCATAAATGGCTAAATCGGGCTGGAGAGATGTCTCAGCGGTTAAGAGCACTGATTGCTCTTCCTGAGGTCCTGAGTTCAAATCCCAGCAACCACATGGTGGCTTACAACCATCTGTAATGAGATCTGATGCCTTGTTCTGGTGTGTCTGAAGACAGCTACAGTGTACATAAAATAAATAAATAAACCTTTGAAAAATAAATAAGTAAATAAATAAATAAATGGTTAAATCTAGGTCATTAATGTACATTACCTTCAAGATAAAAGAAACACATTTAACTTTTGAACAAATCTACTAAGTGGATTTTATTAATTTTTAAAAATTGTGTGTGTGTGTGTGTGTGTGTGTGTGTGTTATGTACATGATACTGAAAGACCCCTGGAACTGGGGAGATCCTTACTCAAGTCTCGGGATGACGCGACCACCCAATGACTCACGAGAGACCGAACTTGCTGCAATCACATGAGGTTTATTGGGGATACCGGTACCAGGGTCGATCTCATGACCTTGCCAGTCAGAGGAGTTCGACCCCCAACACAAGAAACATGGGGGTATTTAAGGGAAGCTGTGGGCGGAGAGTTACCGAGGAAACAGAACATAAAAACAGTGGAAAATTTCTGAGGGACCTGACCCAAGGTATTCAGTTAGGGAGGGGAACATATTCATTCTAGGAATGTAATCTCCATCTACTGGTTGACAGGGTGGAGAGTCTCATAAACCACTAGACCTTCATTCTTAGTTCTGCCCTCATTGCGGATCATTCGGGAGGGGCAGGTATCGGGAACCAGAGCCCTGAGGCTCTGGGTTAGCAAAGTTCCTGGAACTAGCTACTCCACCTTTTTTGGCTTGTGGCAGAGGTTTTCCATGCCCCCTTTTAGGTAAAAGTTATACATTATACATTCTAAGATTCTCCAGCCTTTCAATACTGGAAGAGGGTGTCAGGTCTCCTGGAGCTGGAGTTACAAACTATTGTGACTGGATAAATAAATGTGGCCTATACATACAGAGTATTATTCCGTCATGAAAAGGAGCAAAGTATCAACACGTGCCACAAAATGGTTGTTCCTTGAAAACATTGTGCAAAGAATAAAAGTCACTGGACATGAAATCTCACATAGCCCATGGTTCTGTCCCTATGAAATATGCAGAATAAGTGAGCCAGATAAGGAGAAGAGGAGGATCAGGGAGAAGAGAAAGGAGAGTCATTGGTGAGTTTTGGATTTCTTTTTGGGTGGTGGAAATATTTCTGAATTAGTGAGAAAGAATATGTTTTAAAAACCATTGAGAACTAACTAAGTAAAATGTCTTGCTAAAGAACTCATAGATGCTTTCCTTGTAAACTTTAATTTTAATAGTTAAGCAGTTTATTGGTTGGTCTAGGGATGGTGGCACACACTTGTGACCCAAGCACCCTGGAAGCTGAGGCAGGAAGGTCATGAGTTCCATGCCAGCAAGCCAAACAAACATGGTGTCCCACTCCTATAATCCCAGCACTCAGGAGGTAGAGGCAGGAGGATTAAGAATTCAAAATCATCTTTGGCTACACAGTGAGTCAAGGGCCAATCTGGACTGTAGAAGACATTATCAAAGCAAACAACAAAGCCAGAGTTCAATGTGAACCCTGGCTGCACAGTGAATGTTTAGGCCAGCCTGGGCCACACACTGAGGCTAGCCTGGGCCACACACTGAGAGCTGTCTCTAAAAACAAATAACAAAAAAGGCAAACTGGCTGGCAGACAAGAAAGGGGGCTGGGGGGAGAAAGTGTCTTAGAAGGCAGAGACAAAGGACAATGAGCAATTGCTTTGTAGGCTACTAGAGCCCACAGTTTGCCCACTTGCCAAACTGTTATCTGTAGAACTCATATGGTTCTTATAGGGGAGGGAGGAGGTGCTGGCTGGTTTTGTGTGTCAACTTGACACAAGCTGAAGTTATCACAGAGAAAGGAGCTTTAGTTGAGGAAATGCCTTCATGAGATACAGTTGTAATTTTCTCAATTAGTGATCAAGGGGGGAGAGCCCATTGTGGGTGGGGCCATCCCTGGGCTGGAAGGAAGTCTTGGGTTCTATAAGAAAGCAAGCTGAGCAAGCCAGGGAAAGCAAGCCAGTAAGTAACATCAGCTCCTGCTTCCTGACTTGCTTGAGTTCCAATTCTCACTTACTTTGGTGATGAACAGCAGTGTGGAAGTGGAAGCTGAATAAACCCTTTCCTCCCCAACTTGCCTCTCGGTCATGATGTTTGTGCAGAAATAAAAACCCTGACTAAGACAGAGGAGGTGCTGCTGCTGAGTGTTAAAATAGGGAGAGTCCGGGGGCATCCTCAGAGCTGTAGAGCTTAAATAAGGGCCGAGCTGTGGGTATACTAAAACCCACTATGATCAGAGTCCTAGAGTTCAAATTAGACTTCCATTAGTCTGTGTGGAGGCAGAATGGACCAAGAGAATGACCACTGGTTTCAGAGTGAGCCCCAGCTCCAGAGGAGTAATTGTGTCCAGCAAGTCACTAATCTCCCTGAACTTCTGAGAGATGGGGTTTTGTCTGTGTGTCCAGTTACCTCTCAGGGTTGTGTGAAGACTGATGAACAGTGATATGAAAACAACTTAAAAAGTATAAAATGTGCCCTAAGAGCTGGTGTGGTATCCCATGCAAAGCACAAGCTGCAGAAAAACCAACTCCTCATGTGTGAGGTTCCAAAAATGCTGAAAGAAGACCCCAGACTCAGATAGTATGCAAAAACAAAAAGCATTTATTCCGCAGAAATAGGCAGCATGCTAGGGTGTCCACCATTCTTTGAAATGGCAATCCCAGATAAAGGCACACAGGCCTTCTTATAGGGATCTGGGGGAACTCTCTAGAAACTTCATTGGTGGGTGCTAAGGGGTCACAGGTGGCCAGTGGTCTGCATTCCTGTATCACAAATGTTCAACCATGTGATGAAACAGGGCTGCCCAGCACAGATGGCCCATTCTGAGATGGTCTCAGAATGGTCTGAGGCATGGTCTCCAGTCATGCATCTACTGTGCTATGCTGTGCAGTTCTGGGGTTATATAGACATAGATATTTCTCCACTTTTGGGGTTATCCCCAGGCTGTTCTTTGGGAGAGGGTTTTATGATCTTGTTCTGGATGTTATGGTCTGTTCCTAGAGCTGGTCTCTTATGACCTAGCTTCTAGGGCTTATGGTCTATTCCTGAAGCTGGCGCCTTATAGTCTTTTTTGAAATCAGATCTGGTCCTCAAAATGGAGACAAATGGGGTTTGTATTACTCTTTCACATGCAGCGGGCTTCCTGGTAGAGAAGATGATTTCAATGACCCTGAAGGGCCAAGCATCATCTACCTTGGTTTGTAGGAGGGATGGGAAGGCATGGCAGGCAGAAGTGTGAGCATATACATGGAGAAATCACACAGTGGGGTGTGGACCCAGAAGGGATTCAATCCTGAGGGCTGGTGAAGTTACAGTAAGGTCTGTGAATGCTGCTAGGTCCTAGGAACCTGGACAAGTTGGGTGACTCCAAAAAACTTCCAAAAGCAGAACTGTCACCTCTTGATTACAGTTGACATGACACCAGTAATTAATAGAGGTCAAATGTCGAAAAGTGAAGGGTCTCAGTTAACAATATGTCAAATGAGTGCATTCCCTTTGTATAGAAAGCATTCCAGGCAGGAAGAGCACAAGATCACAAAGGGTTGTCTTGTGGCCACAATATAGCCACCATCATGATCTCACAGAGGCCTTGGTCTCCAGAAACCTGTCCACACAAGACTGGGCCTGGTCAACAATCAGTCACAGATCAGGGAAGGGCCCATGGAGCCCCACTCCTCCCTGCTGAACAATGAGATACTGATGGATTCTGAGTGAGCAGTAGGCATGGTCTCCAGTCATGCATCCACTATGCTATGCTGTGCAGTTCTGGGATTACATAGACAGCCGTGCCTAAAGTCAGTGGGTCACAAAAGAAAGCTAAAGACCCGAGAGCGAAGTGGTAATAGTCAGGATCCAAGTGAAGTAAGAAAAAATGAGGTGATTAATGAGAATGAAGTGTGTGTGTGTGTGTGTGTGTGTGTGTGTGTGTGTGTGATTGCCAAAAGCACAAAAAAAAATTAAAAAATTTTAAAAGTTTCTAAAAAAAAATAAAACATGAATAACTTTATTGAAAAAATGGATTGAGGGGCATGGAGAGATGGCTTGGTGGATAATAGTATTGGCTGCTTATTAAAGCACACTTGTCATAGAATCCCCCACAGTGACTCTTCTTGTAGTATAACAGCTAAGTCCTAGGAACTTACAGCCTTGCAGAGCTGGCTCCACTCCCCAGTGGCTGGGTGGTCCGGTGTGGAGCTTAGACTTGCTTATTTCACTCTGGATGTGTGCCCCATCCCCTTCCAGCACAGAGGGGTTAGCCTCTCAGAGTTCCTGCTGCTTGTGGGATTGTAGCTCAGAACAGGAGAGAGCTCCCTCTTCAAGGATGGGACAGCTTCCTCTTGAGTGGATGGCCCAGTGACCAAACTTGTTCCCAAAACTCAAGAAATGGACATATTACTGCAAAGCTCATGTAAATTACTCCAAGGACAGAGATTAAACTTCCATGAGCTTCTTCCAAGATGGGAAACAACTATTGAAAAAAATCCATTAACAAAGGCCTAATGTGTGGTCATGGGCTATCTAAGCCCCCCATAGTTAAGTACATGAAAAGGAAAATAAAAGTCCAGCATGAGCTTGCCCACGTAAGCCTGGGATTGAAAGAGTTACATTTGAGACTGGTGCTGGCTAATCAGAGGATTACAGAAAAACACAGGGGGCCAAGCCTGTGAATACAAACCAAAGCAGAGGCAAGCAAGCTGTTAGATATCCCAGGGACTGACAGGTCAGGAAGATATAAACCATGGAGAGAGGGCAAAAATGCAAGGACATGTCCGGGGCTGGGCCTGCAAGGACATACCTGGGCGGACACTGAGTAATGGGTCATCTGGTCCTTTTAGATATAGTTGAAGGTCAGCTAGAAACCCCCCTGAATAGCCTCTCCCTTACACCAACCTTAGGAATTTTCCACTCTGTTCTACACATACTAGTTGATATTTGAACTAGCCAATCATGTATAGCCACACTGATTCCTTTGTTCCCCCAGACCTTTTTCTTATATAAACCCCTAACCCCTGAGCCTCAGGGTCAATTCTTTGTCTCCTGTGTGAGATTAGGGGTCGGCCAGGAGCGCTCTGATTAAACTGCCTCTTGTGATTACATCAAGACGGTCTCTCGTGATTCATTGGGTGCACGTCCTCCTAAGATTTGAGTGGGGGTCTCCCCACAGGGGTCTTTCATACACACCACATACTTTGAGATGTGGTGTTTTCATGAAGTAGAATAGGGTAAAAAGACCAGTTGTTAGATACTGAAGTGTTGGCTTATTTAGTGATTTCCTTAAAGCGCTGCTTATGCTGTACAAGCATGACATCACTCAATACTTGGAACAGAACAACCAGGGCACAGAGCTGAAACAATAGGTGATGTGTTTATAAAAAGATAAAGAGCTATAGGATATGTTCTATGGGGATGTGGGAAGGGAGTGCCTCAGTGGGCCCATACCAAGACATCCCTTCCCCTGAGGGACCAGCCACAAGACAGTATAGTACAGAATAGAGTTTATTCAGGGAATGGGGAGGGGAGCTAAGAGGGTAGTTAGAGGCAGAGAAAGGCAGAGAGAGAGAGAGAGAGAGAGAGAGAGAGAGAGAGAGGCTGGCCATGGCCACATGTGCCACACATACTTTGTGTGACAGCAGTTTGAGGCAAAAACTTCAAGGAAAGTCAGTCTCCTGCCCCCGCCATTGTTGCCTGGCACCCCTAACTCAGAGGTAGCCCAGATATGTCCTCGTACTCGCGTTCTAGGTGCCCACCAAAAAATGATTTATTTACAGCTGGACAAAATCGGACATTGCTCTCTGACCTTCACCAATGTTCCAACATCTTAGCCAAACCCTGGCTTGGAATTTACCCACCCAGACTAATTGCCTCCAGCATTGTGGGAAGGGCATTGAAGCTTACAGAATGGAAGGCTTATCCCAGGGCAAGGTCAAGTAAAATCCTCATTCTCAGTCACTGCAGCTGTACCACTCCTAGGAATTAGCAAGAGACCTGTCTCTACTTCCCCAAAAGATTAGCATAGTGGGCATTTTACCTAGGCTGGGTGGGACCTTGAGCGGAGAGTGTGTGTGTGAGAGACAGCAGTCTGCATTGAGCATTCAGACTCGCTCACAGTCTGACAAGAACTAGAATTTAGGTGGACTAGGACTTAGATTCATGCAGTCTGCAGCGCCCCCCCCGGGGGGGGGCCCAGAGTGCTTGGGATTGAGATTGAGGATTCGAGATTCGAGCCTCTACCCTCCTGGCTGGTGCACCCGCAGCCCCCTGAGACTCCGGCCCGGCCCATGCGGCCCT
>NW_022196905.1:84438860-84448084 GCF_008632895.1 Mastomys coucha
TGGTGGTGGTGCTGCTGCACCAGAGGAGATAGCTGATGTTTTATTTAGACCCAGTGTGTTTTAGATGGCTTCAGATGTACCTCGACTACTGAGCTGCCAGATTTTTCATCTCTCTTTTGCAATGATTGTAAAAGCCTCATATCATTTTTGAGAAATACACTCAGATCCTACACTACTTGTGTTGAGTCTGTTTGTCACAGCCGAATCCCGTGCACACTTGGCCAGAACTCATCATCTTTCGGTACAAGGGACTCCGTAAGAAGCCTCAGTTCATGGCACACATGGAGGTGGGGAAGGGAATGGGGAGTGAGAGGGAGCAAGATAGCAAGAGGCAAGAGAGAGAGGCAAGAGAGCAAGAGAGGGGGCTGGAGAGATGGCTCAGTGGTTAAGAGCACAGACTGCTCTTCCAAAGGTCCTGAGTTCAATTCCCAGCAACCACATGGTGGCTTACAACCATCTGTAATAAGATCTGATGTCCTCTTCTGATGTGTCTGAAGACAGTGACAGTGTACTTACATATAACAAATAAATAAATCTTAAAAAGAGAGAAAGAGACAAAGAGAGAGAGAAAGAGAGAGGAGGGGGCAAGCAGTCCCTTTTATAGTGGGTCAGGTCTACCTGGCTATTGCTAGGTAACTGTGGGGAGGAGCATACCTGGCTGTTGCCAGGTAACTGTGGGGTGGAGTTTACACAGAATGCTACCAATAGGTCTTTTCGCCTAACAACCTGCTGATTGACAAGTATGTTTCTGTAAAATCTCTCTTTCTTGCCCACCCCACCTTATGGATTTAGAGTATAACATGGGGATGCAAAGTGGACCCAGGAGCAAAGCCTTGCAGAGCTCTCCTACCGGTCCACCGGTGACACCTCTTCTCCCACTCTCACTGGCATCTGGGTGCCTAGTCCAGGAAGATTCCTGCAGCATTTCTTTAGGTTTTCTTTTGGTAGGTATTGACTGACTGAAGCTCACACACGGTGGGGCTGGCACCTCCCAGCTGCCTTCACTTGACAACCACACCTGAGCCATTTCCAACAGGCCCTGTCATTAAAGCCCACCAACACAAGCCAGGCCCACACCTTCAAACCCAGTAGTCTGCAGAAAGAAGCAAGCGGAACTTCACGAGCTTGAGGGCACAGTATTGGCTATATACAGAATGCCAGGACAGCCAGAGCTATCCCAAGACCATGTCATAAAATAAAATAAAATAAAATAAAATAAAATAAAATAAAAGCAACGCAGAGGAATTGATTAAAATAGGAAGCACCTGCTTCCAAGGAAGACCCTATCCGATGAGTAATGCAAAGCTTCGGACTGAGGTGCAGGAGGGCCCATCATTAGCTGGAATCATAGACATATGTGGAGGAAGGAAGCACCAAATTGGTGTGGGAAGCATTGGCAGGGAGATTAAACCTAAGATAAGAGCAATGAAAACACATGAATGAAAAAGGACCCTCTGGGCTGGAGAGATGGCTCTGTGGTTAAGAGCACTGACTGCTTTTCCAGAGATCCTGAGTTCTATTCCCAGTAACCACATGGTGGCTCACAACCATCTGCAATGAGATCTGATGCTCTCTTCTGGTGTGTCTGAAGACAGCTACAGTGTACTCATATACATTGAAAAAAAAAAAAGGAAAAGAGCCCTCAACTAAATTCTATTTATTTAGCCTAAATAAAGAGATGCCCCTGCTTTGGTGCAAAGTGCTGTCACCCAGCAGCAAGTTGCTAAAGGCAGGTGAGGTTTGCATTTGATGTAGACATCGGTGTAGTGCTGTGGACTGTTGCTATGGAGATCCCGGAGCCCAGCCAGCCACATAGAACACTTTACACTTTTGGAGCTCAATCTGAAAATGATGGTAGAGGGTCATTATTGGTATGCAAGGCGATACTCAAAACATGAAACTTCCTAGAAATGCAGCTGAATGTGTTAAAATGTTTTTATGCCCATAAAATAGATTTAACATAAAGTCTAACACTTTACACTTAAAGTTTACACTTTAGTGTAACTTTGAAGTGTAAAGTTTACACTTCAGCGATATTAAATGTATTTAGACTATGTGTGTGTGTGTGTGTGTGTGTGTGTGCAAAATCATCCCCTCTTGATAATATTTTCATTTCCCAAACTGAAGTCCTGACCCCTAATCAGACCTGGAAACAAGTCCTGCTCTCGAGTGAGTCACAGGCAAGTTCCAGGCTAGGGAACTTCTGAGCGTGGTTAACACAGCAGAGGATCGCTGCACTGCATAGCTTACCCAATTACTTCATGCCTTAACTTCCTCCAAGCTTGCCAAGAATTGAAGAAGTGGCTCCTATCACACACCCCAGGATCCAATCAAGGGAATGGTCAGGCATTTTACTCAAGATTGCACAGATGCAAAGAGACCATTTGAGCTACCCCCTGGGTGAAAACTTCTCCCAGGTGCTTGTTGCATTTGAGGGAGTGCCTTGAAGAAGGGTAACTCTTGATTAAAAGGAGAAGTCTTTCTCTCCTTAGCTTCCCAAGGTTTGTATCTGGTAGGACTTTCACAGTGTTTATCTCTCTAGAAATTCTCTTGCACAAGGCTTTTGTATGGTCCAGCTCAACATATTTCTCATTTGAAACACTCTGTAGCAGACAGAATGACCAAAGAGGAAGCGGAAGTGGCAACGCGCTGGGCACGGTGTAGGGGTGTAGCCAGACTTCCTGCTGGTTCCAAGGCCCCTGAGTTCAAGAGCTCAGCACAACTCAAGTGTACATATTCCGAAAGCCCTAGCCTGGAGTGTGACTCAGGAGCTCTGGCCGGGGTCTAAATCAATTACAGCAGAAGCTAAGAGCTTTACCAAACCCAAAGCCTTGTGCAATCAGATGGGATCCCTCCCACAGAAGGCACAGACACATACTGGAAAATTCCACTGATGACATCTAAAATGAACTGGCTCTTGAGTCAGCAACTGGCAGGTCAGCTGTGACCAGATGGGTACAAAGATGAACAACTGAGCAGAGCCAGCTCTTCCAGAACACCCAGAGAGCACATCCAGACACTGAAAACTGCTCACTACAAGAGCAGGTTAATCGTGTGTGTGTGTGTGTGTGTGTGTGTGTGTGTGTGTGTGTGTGAGAGAGAGAGAGAGAGAGAGAGAGAGACAGAGAGAGACAGAGAGAGAGAGACAGAGAGAGAGAGACAGAGAGAGAGAGTGAGTGCGTGCATGCGTCCCATGCCTGAATCCCAATACTTACTTAGAAGGTAAAGATCAGCTTAGTCTAAACATACGATCACACTTAAAAATAAAAAGAATGGATTTAACCAAGCCAGATCTTAATGCCTCTGAACTACATCGACCAAAGAGCAATTACGTAATCGACTATATTGTCTAGTGGGTAGAACCCATTTGTGGGTTCTGCACTTGTGGCATCATTTACAATTTTTTTTTTTTGAGATTTATTTACTTTATGAGTACCTTGTAGTAGCTGTTAGCTGTCTTTAGACACACACCAGGAGAGGGCATCAGAGTCTATTATAGATGGTTGTGAGCCACCATGTGGTTGCTGGGAATTGAACTCAGGACCTCTGGAAGAGCAGTCAGTGCTTTTAACCACTAAGCCATCTCTCCAGACCCTCATTTACAATTCTTGTGCCTAGGACACATTTGAAGAGATTCTGAGCTACCCAACCTAGATAACACTCAAGTCCTGGTATTTTTAAATGTCCTCTGTGATTGAGAACCACTGAATCAGACAAAATAGGGCAATAAAGTTGCATTGTTTAATCTGTCCCCCAGAACTTCTCTGGTTAATATGCTTGCCTTCGTTGGCTGCCTCTGATCGGCTAAAGCTCTGGTTTTCTTTAGGATGGAGAGATGTAAAAGGAAAGTCACTTTGCTTATGTTTGCAAAGCTAAAGATTAAGGTCACTCTTGGGCCCCAGCCAGCTCTGCCTAAGGATCCGTCCCTGGGCCTTGTGTGCATATTAATTTACTTTAACAACCTTCCTGATATACCTGGAAAATAGTTTATGATAGCCTCTTTATAGGCGAGGGAACTTATGCTTAATGAGATTAGCTGTTTTTGTAAGGGTCCATGATTCGCTGAAGAATGACACCCCAGACTCACATGTATGTAAACACAAAGAGTGTGTTATTCTGCAGAAGTCCACCATGCTGGGGTCTCCCGTTATCAGAATAGAGAAACAACCAAGTGAGCTTGCAGGCTTGTTTGTTTGTTTTTTGTTTTGTTTTGTTTTTTTTCGAGACAGGGTTTCTCTGTATAGCCCTGGCTGTCCTGGAACTCACTCTGGAGACCAGGCTGGCCTTGAACTCAGAAATCCACCTGCCTCTGCTTCCCAAGTGCTGGGATGAAAGGCGTGTGCCACCACTGCCCAGCGCTTGCAGGCTTGATTTAGGCACATTAGGGAATTCTGGGGCAGGTTACCTCTATGTTAATCTGTTGGGTTCATCTCTAGGAACATTCCATTACTGGGGTGTGGGGACTGGAAACTTGCTGAGGAAGTCTGGAAACTGCTGCTGACCCATTGTCCTTGCCTCAGGCCAGGTAGCGGGGCAGCTTCTGAGGGCAGGCCTTGCCTGGAATTGCCCAGTTCTTGGAAACAGAGATTTAGGCCTAGTCTCCTGAACTGCCAATTTGCAGCCTGTCATGGAATCCGCCTGGCCTTCTCACTTTTTCTACTAAAATCCAGCCAAATTGACCAACAACAACAACAACAACAAAGGTCTCTGTTCAACTCTTGACCACTCAGAGCTTTAGTGACCATGCTGGACCCCACCTGGTTGCAGCCGTATCTTGAAGTTTGTTCCCCCATTTGATTTAGCAGGTGTGCTATTTTCTTCTCTCACTCTACACTGAAAACTGATTTTCATATTTTATTTTATTTTCTAAGACAGGGTCTCACTCTGAAGTGCAGGTTGCCCTAAAACTAATTATGAGCCCAGGCTGATGACCCTCCTGCCTTCTCCTCCTAGGTACTGGGATTACTCTTCATACCTCCACACCTGGCCCTGAAATGTAAGTTTTAATAAGTACTTACTATAGAAAAATTCAGGCGCAAAGCTCCCTCACATAATTCCTTGGTGATCCAGTCAGGGAGAGCCTGACCTTGCTACCACCCCCATCTATCAGCCTCTATTTTTGAACAAATCCCAGCATGTATTTCAGTGTGTATACAGATAGTGACTTAAAAATGACCCCAAATCTCATCACATCTGGAAAATGAGTAATGCCTTCACAACATCACATACAATCGCTGTATTCCCAGCTCTGGTTCACTTGTCTTTGGAGCCGCTAGTTCCCTCTCTGCCATAAACCCCTGTAGTCTGTGTTCCCACATTTTAATAGCCCAGTAAATCAAAATTCTAGAAGTTTATAATTAACAAATCAGATTTATATATCAATAAATTCTCAGTTCACAAGATACCAATACAATAATTTCAGACCCAACTGATAATGATAAAAGCTGCCCACCTAGGTTAGACAAATTATCCCAAATATTCTATCCTTTATGATATCATAACTACCTGTGGCTACTTAAAACCATGCTGGATCTGGCTCTTCTTGTCCGTCCGGCTCCATCTTGTTTTCCCCTCTCTTCCCGATGCTCTCTGTCTCTCCAACTCTTAGCTTTGCCTCCCTTTTCCCTGTCCAATCACAGGCCTCCTGCTCCACTAATATTTTAATGTAATTGGACAGGGAAAATCTTGTCACAAGGAACATCCATTCTTTGAGGGTCAAATTGCTATGTCCTGTATGACCCTTTGAGTCAGGGTCAGTTGCAGAGCAGCTGGTCTCCATCTCACAGAGGTAAGCCTGCTCCTGTCTCTCCAGTGCTGGAACTGAAGGCACACCACACTAGAGTGGCCTCTTTGCAAACATTTGTAAGTCTGTTGTTTTCTCCTTGCTCTCTTGATATTCTTCTCCTTGTAGTTTATTTGCCAAAGCCTGTCTCAGCATCCTCACAGTCTGCATGTCTTTAGAAATTATATTTTTTCCCAAAACTTCACCTCCAGCTTTACTAGTGTGCCATTTATATAAAAAGTGAGAGTTCCGCCCACTCCAGTCCCAATGTAAAGTCAACAGCCCAAACCAGACCATTCTTTTTAATGGCTACATAGCATTCGATGGAGTGAGGAGAGAGTAATGTTTATCCCTAGATGCCACAGATAAAACCAGACAGCACATTGGGTGTGGGTGTGGGTTATGGAATCATGGGCCCTATTTCTGCCTGTTTCATTAAGTCACACATTCAGAAAGTTCTTCATTTACAAATAAAATGAGGGAGAGGAGACAGTTTAGTATTAGTGAATGAAACATAACAGTAAATTATAACTGGAACACTATACATTCACCTCTAGCAAAAATTTGAAATGACACCACTCAAGTTGTGAGTTTGTGGTAAAATTCACTTGAGAGGTAAATACCAGAGGATTGGGAATTCAAGACCATCCTCAGTTATAAAGTCTAAAGGCAGCCCTAGCTCAGGTAAAAGGTGTGTGTGTGTGTGTGTGTGTGTGTGTGTGTGTGTGTAGTAAGTGTATGGTATGTGCAGTGTATATGCATGTGTGTGCATGTGGTATGGCATGGTGTGTGTGTGTGTATGTATGTGTGGCATGTGTGTGATATGTATAGTGTATATGCAGTGTGTGGTGTGTGTGTATGTGTGGTATATGTATGTGTAGTATGTGTATGGTATGTGCAGTGTGCATGCATGTGTGTACATGTGGTATATGCATGGTGTGTGTGTGTATAGTATGTGTATGGTATGTGCAGTATATATGCATGTGTATGCATGTAGTATGTGTATGGTGTGTGTGTGGTATGTGCATGGTATGTGTGTATGTATGTGTGGTATGTGTGTGATATGTATAGTATGTATGCAGTGTGTGGTATGTGTATGTGTGGTATATGTATGGTGTGTGTTTTGTGTGTGTGTATGGTATGTGTGTGGTCAATGTGTGATGTTTCCACCTCTCCATACTTTTTGAGATAAGGACTCTCATTGAGCCCAGAGATCCATGACTGGCTAGGGTGGCCAGTCCTTACCTTCTAGCACTATGTTCAACTTTCCATTAAGTGGTGGGGATAAATTCTGGTGCTTGTGCATGCACAGCTCGTGTGTACTTAGCTGACTGAGTCATCTCTCCAGCCCCTTGCCAAATCTTTAGAGTAACTCTTATCTACAGCCTATTGTTTTCCTTGAAAAACCTAACTAATGTGATATCCTTAACCAAAGCAAGCCCATTCCTGAGATTTGTATCCTAAGAAAACATTCAAAAATATTATCACAAATTAGGCATGATTTTATGTATGAAAAACTAAGCAACGTATCTGTTTATTAATTGGGAACTAAACAGATTATAGTACATTACCTTGAAAGAAAATTATACAGCCATTAAATGATAGCTGTGAAAATTATATAGTGTGTGGAAAAGTATGTGCAATTAAATGTAAATTTGTTTAAAAATGAGGACAAGGACATAAAATCAGAGCTCTATAACTATAAAAATTTCTTTTACTGATGACATTTTAAAACAATAAATAAAATATATGAAATAAAAACAGGAGGATGTTAAATTATCAGTGATAACTAGAGTAGATCTGAGAATTTAAACATTTTTATACCTGAGTTCTACTTTATAAAGATTCTGAAATGAGGTTGGGACCACTATCTATCTGCATGCACACACGCACATACGTATGTACAGCCTCCCACCAGCAAACACACAGGTAGTTCTTGATTTGAATGTTATGTGGTCACAAATTCTCAGGATAAAGACCCCAAGACCATGTGGTCATAAGCTCGGCATCGCCTAGAGGCACTTTGAGTAAAAGACCAGGCTATCCTCAGCATGGGCCTGGACTGTTATGGCCACTGTCAGCCATAACAGTGTCTGTGGATTGTAGGCAAGCAGAGGCACAGCCCTCTGAGCAGGATTGCTCCACGAGGCGGAAGGCCTCCAGGAACTCATTGATGTCGATGTGGCCATCCTTGTTGAAGTCGATGCTTCTGGCAAGGTCACAGATGCCGTCATCTGTGATGTCAATGCTCATATGAGAGCTGAAGAGCTTCCAAGTCTGTCTGAACTCATCCATGGAGATGAACCCTTAAGGGAGAGGGGAGAAGTCAGTGACCCCATCTAGCTTTCGGGGCTAACATAGTCTTACTTGCTTACGGGACACCTGTTCCCCATCTACTAAGCAGACACAGACCCCAAGGCTCCCGGTGACATATAAACTCCCAAGGGGACCACAGAAAAGCATGAATCATGAGTGCTCTTCAGCTGGGAGCAACTGTGCTCCCTTGGAAAGAGGAGCATTTAACAAAGTCAGCTTTACAGCTGTAACAAACACAGGAATGGGATGCTGGGAGCAACTAGACGATGAAAGCCAGGGATGCTGCTTAGCACCATACGATGCACAAAGTGAACCCTCAGAATGTATTATCCAGTCCAAAATGTCAGTAGGGGATGACTTCTTATGTCAAATCATCCCAGATTTAAGCTTATTTATACTGCTTATGAAATGTGTTAGCGCTGGGCACACTGGGGCTAGAGAGATGGCTCGGCGGTTAAGAGCACTGACTGCTCTTCTAGAGGTCCTGAGTTCAGTTCCCTGCAACCACGTGGTAGCTCACAGCCATCTGTAATGGGATCCGATGCCCTCTTCTGGAGTGTCTGAGGGCAGCTACAGTGTACTCATATACATTAAATAAATAAATAAATAAATAAATAAATAAATGAATAAATAAATCTTTTTTAAAAATGGGCACACTTGTTCTGGCTTTTCCTGATAGAGGTCTCTCTCAATTGAGACCAGGACTTAGACACCAGCTTGGAGAGCTGAAGTGAGACCTTGCCTCAAAAGCAGCCATATCATAACAGAGCACGCGCCCCTTGCGTGGTGCATGGCCAGTTGTTGGCTGGAGTTCCTCTTTAGTTTGGTTTTCTGCAGTTCTGGACATTGAACCGGGCCAGGGCCCCTGGAAGCTTCATCCTCAGTTCACTCAGCTAAGGCTTTTCTCACTAGTTATTATATATAAGCCATGTCTCTGTTCACACATATGTACATGCTTATGCGTGTTCATGTCCATGTGTGTCACAGGAAGCATGTGGAGGTCAGAGGGCAACTTTAAGGAGTCAGTTCTTTCCTCCCCTTCCACTGTGAGCTCTGGGAATTTTCAGGCTGTGTGGCATCTACTTCTTTTACCCATCAAGCTATCTCACTGACCTGGAATGACTTT
>NW_022196905.1:84448094-84482358 GCF_008632895.1 Mastomys coucha
CCAAGATCAGCCAATGAAGACAGGAGTGGTAGTGCCTTCTGTAAACCCAACTACTAAGGAGGGTGGAGCAAGGAGATTGCTTGTGACTGGGAGTTTACAGCCAGGCTAGAAAACACAGGATGATTCCAGATACATAATAAATAAATCCCACCAGACCACTGGATATTAAAAGAGTAAAGCCAGGCTGTGGCAGGGCAAACTTTTAATCCCAGTACTCGGGAGGCAGAGGCAGGCGGATCTCTGTGAGTCCCGGGCCAGCCTGGTCTACAGAGAGAGTTCCAGGACAGCCAGGGCTACACAGAGAAACCCTGTCTCAAAACAAAACAAAATGAAAGAGAGTAGTTTTTCTGACACTGCTGGTGACAACTCAACAGCTGGGTGCAACTCAAGAGGAGAGAATTGTGAAGGAAACCAAGGGGTCTGAGGCGAAATAATTCCTATGTGTGTAACGTGACAGGGCAATGGTGATTTTACCTGAATGATCGCTGTCTATGATCCTAAAAATGGTCTCCAAGTTGGATCGGTTTCGATAGAGCTTTTCTAGCAGACTCGACTGAATATTCTGTAAGAAAAATAAAGATAAAAGCCTTTTCTCCTCTCTCTACCCGTGTTCCCTTTGCTCTCTTTCCACTTTCCCCTTTCCCCACTTCGACTTCCTGGACCTTGGGCCTTGGTGCCAGTGAACTCGCCCACCCAAAATTTAAAAAGAAAAAGAAAAAAAAAAAAGAAAGAAAGAAAACTCCTCATTTTTTGCCCTAATGTATAATTAGTATGCTGTAGGAGGAACTTAGCCAAGCTGGCCCAGATGCAATACTGGTGTTTGCATCGCTGACAATTCCTCCCCAGCCAACCTAGTAGAATCTGCAGCCACGGCTAGAGGTGTTGGATCAGGCAACGGAGCAAGCCAATGACAAAGACACAGTGCCACATCTGGCTACTTGAGAGCCAATGAGAGGCTGGAAGGAGGGTAAAAAAAGGTTTGCGCGGTTCCTGCAACAACAACAACAAAAACCTACTCTGCTTTTGCCACGTGCCTGACATTCTGTATCAAGGGCTCTGCGCCTCCCTCTCCCTGCCCCTCCCTCTCCCTGCCCCCAAGGATCTTGGTCAGGGGTCACAAGCAACAATACATAATGAACTCTGATAATTATACATTGACCAAGACTGAAGTTATTTTATTATTCTTCCACCTTGCTAGAGTGAAGTAGGAGTGTTAATCGTGGTAAAAAAAAAAATTCAAAAATAGAATTTGATGGATGGTTGCATATATTTGCAAATATAGTCATCCCTTCATATCCTTACGTTCAACATCTGTGGTTTAGCCATGGTTGAAAACTGTGTCAGTACTGAACATACACAGACCTTCTCTATCATTACTCCCGCTACAATCCAGTATTACCTATATTTACATAGCATTTGCATTGCCTTAGGTATTATAAGTGACCTTGTAAGAGTAAAGTCGCCTGGAGGACGTGGATGACCACATTGTTTTACATAAGGAATCTGAGCATCCCCAGACTTAAGAGTTTTCTCCTCATGCTAGATACTGAGAGATAAACACATCCTAAGGATCACTGAGTTGAGTCCTTTCAAGTGGGTTAATTACATAATATGTGAATTATGTTGCAATAATGTTGCAATAAAGATGTATTCCAAAAGGACTTAAGGAAAAGCCTCATTTAACTGGCCTTGTCAGCAACTATTTGTTGACTCATGTTTTAAAATAGAGGAAATGTCGTGGCGTTGGGGAAACGAAGCGGATTTAAAGCTAGAAGACTTGAGTTTGGTTTGGTTCTCTTTTGCTGCTGGAGGTTGATCCAGGGCTTTGAGCACGCTTAACATAGGGTTTCTCACAAAGTACACTCTTAGCCCAGGCCTGAGTCACGGCTGAGAAATTCTATAACCCCAGGCTAATGCATTCTCAGGTCTAAAAGCGTGGATAACACCTACCTCTAGGTTGTTTGTGGGGCTTAACAAAGGGAGCTATGCAAACCCCTTAACCCACAGTTATCCCTGATGGTATCAGTATCCCCGATACCCAGGAATGTAACAAATAGTTGCTTCTGGTTTCCCACCCTAGCTTTGAGGCCCTAAATAGCTGTTTCAGAATTTAGGCACCCCTTCATAGGGTTCGGAGGCCGCTGTGTGCTCTCAACCACCACCACCAGACCCCTTACCTCTCGGCTCAGCTGTTCTTTGGCCAAGCTGTCCAACCAGGACTTGTACTCCAAGGCGTTATCTACTGAACTGTTCACCAGTTGTGGCCGCAGCATCCGCCATGGCAGCCCCAGGTGCAGCACAGACTCCACAGCAATCGCCCAGTCACTCAGGGTGACTACACCTGAGGGGAAGACCTGGCCTGTTGACCTGCCATCTACAAGTCTGGTTTCTTGTCCAGCAGTGTGTGCGTGCAGGGCATACATTTTAACGCATGCATCCTTGAACTATTGGTGGGTAACAGGAATAAAGGCCTTGACCACTACTTTTGTTGGTCATGGCAGAGTTGACTGAAAACTAGGCTTGCCAGATGGCATACAAGATGGCTGGTTAAGTTGGAATTTCAGATAGACAACAAAGCATAAGTGTATGTCAAATGTGGTAGAAAACTTTATGCTTGCCTATAATTAAAAATTATGTATTTTCATGTATTAAATTTGGGTACATTAAGATTTTTATAGCAGGGTAGTGGTGGCACACACCTTTAATCCCAGCACTTGGGAGGCAGAGGCAGGCAGATTTCTGAGTTCGAGGCCAGCCTGGTCTACAGAGTGAGTTCCAGGACAGATAGGGCTACACAGAGAAACCCTGTCTCGAAAAAAAAAAAAAAATTTGTAAATACCGTAAAACATTGTATGTGTATGTGTTTTTATGTATATGTGTATATAAGTGTGTGTTTGTGTATGTATATATGTATGTGTATGTATAAGAATGTATGTATATGTGTGTGTGTAGGAGTATGTGTATGTATGTATATATAGTTATGTGTATATGTGTGAGTGTACATGTGTATGCACAAGTGTGTATGTATGAATATATATTTGTATGTATGTTATGTGTGTGTATATATGTATGAGTGTATATATGTGTAAGGCAGTAGTCTGTTCAGGCAACCTGGGCCCAGTCAAGAACAGGTCTGGAATTCTGAAGCCCCAGTGGGCAATAATTCCTGGCTGCAAGGGATAGAAGGAGTTCGACGTCCTGGGACCCTGGCTCCTGTTTCAGTCCCACCCCCACCCACCCCGAGTCATCTGACTACAGCCAGGTAGCCCTGCCTCACAATATAAGGGGCAGTTTGCCCCTCCTCTCTCTCTTGCTTCCTCTCTTGCTCTTTTCCTTTCTTGCCCTCCTTTCTTTCTTGCTCTCCCCTCTCTCTTTCTTCTCCTTTTTCTCTCTCTCCACATGGTCATGGAGAGAGACCTCACCATCTGCATCTGGCCAAGTACATGCTGTGCTATAATCTTAGCGTTTAAAAAATTACAAAAAATGGCGACAAGCTGAAGATGCGAAGTCATGGGATGAGCTGCCTTTCATCCCTACCCAGTGCTCCTGCTCAAGCAGAAAGAGGGCTTCTAGGTCTGTTTACTTTGTCCTCACCACTCTCATCTGGGTCATGCTTCCTAAACTCAACAAGCAGGTCCGAGGAATGAGCAAACAACTTTTGTCGAAGGGCTCTGAGGGCCGACTCCTCCACCCTGCTGATCCTAGAATGGAAGAAGAGAGGTTTGTGAAAAGCTGAATCTAAGGTGAGTCCTGGGCTCTAGCATGCTCTTCCTCATTCTCAGTAACTCAAGTGCCCAAGAGCTCAACTTGGGAGAGAAGTGGTCCCGGGGCTGCCTGTGGCTCAAGTCTAGAGAAAGATCTCCTCTTTACTCACGTGCTCTACAAAAGCTGTACTTCAATTGTTCCATCAAAAACTGATTTAAAAGGCCATCCATCTCACAGGATGAACGTAGAGATTAAATAAATTCATAGTGAGCATTTAGCAGAAATCCACAGTGTAGTGTGTGTTATCAAACTAGATCACGTTTTCCTCACAGATTATGTTAAGCAGAAAAGAAGATTTATATAAAACACAAAAATCACTAAATCCGTTTTTTTTTTTTAATTATTTTTTGATGGGGAGGAGGGTCCGGGATCAAGCTTTGCCCATGCTAAGCAAGTGTTGTAGTTATAAACTACAATCCCAGCCCAATTTTCTCATTTTTTATTGGGCTGGTCAATCACATAATTCTGGGCATAACACTTGGCCAAAAATAGATATTCAATAAATTGAAGGGGCAAGAGATAAAAAGGAGATAAAAACCAAATGTATTCAATTTGTAATATCGTATCGAAGGCCAGACACTCTATAAATAATGAACAGTTGTACTGGCTGGTTTTATGTGTCAACTTGACACAGGCTGGAGTTATCACAGAGAAGGGAGTTTCAGTTGGGGAAGTGCCTCTATGAGACCCAGCTGTGGGGCATTTTCTTAATTAGTGATCAAGGGGGTAGGGCCCCTTGTGGGTGGTACCATCCCTGGGCTGGAAGTTGTGGGTTCTATAAGAAAGCAGGCTGAGCAAGCCAGGGGAAGCAAGCCAGCAAGAAACATCTCTCCATGGCCTCTGCATCAGCTCCTGCTTCCTGACCTGCTTGAAGTCCAGTCCTGACTTCCTCTGGTGATCAACAGCCATGTGGAAGTAAGCTAAATAAACCCTTTCCTCCCCAACTTGCTTCTTGGTCATGATGTTTGTACAGGAATAGAAACCCTGACTAAGACAACAGCTAACCCGTCTTTTCAACCAACAAAAGTATTTTTTAAAGCATTTTGTCATGTTTGATAAAAATATTTACAGCAGGCCAGGTGTAGCAGTACTTGCCTATAACCCCAGCACTCTGGAGCCAGAGGCAGAGGATCAGAAAGTCCAAGGTTAGTCTTTGCTATATAACAAGTTCAAGGCTAGACTGGGTTCCAGGAGATACTCCTGCTAACAAACAAAAAGCAAGCAATGCTTTTTTTTTTTTTTTGAGACAGGGTTTCTCTGTTTAGCCTTGGCTGTCCTGGAACTCACCAGGCTGGCCTCGAACTCAGAAATCCGCTTGCCTCTGCCTCCCAAGTGCTGGGATTAAAGGCGTGTGCCACCACCGCCCGGCAATGCTTTTTTTAAAAGATGAAAAATGTTCATTGTAATTTATGTTAACTAGTAACCCACATGTAGGCTCCACTAACCCTTTAAAAATTGTGTGAGCTCTCTAAAACTTGGTCCAAATTGCACAGGTATATGAGCACACAAGCTTTGTCTAGAATTTGTTGTTACGTCAGAAGCTAACAAGTACCGATGTTCTCACAAATAGCAGTCATCGATAATTATGAAGGGACCTGAGGGACAAACTTCTGGCTCTGGAACTCTGCATGGTGTGTGTGTGTGTGTGTGTGTGTGTGTGTGTGTGTGTGTACATGTGTGTTTGCCTCAGCACGAGGGTGACGATCAGAGAGAACTTTCAAGAGCTGCTTCTCTCTCATCTCACAGATTCCAGGGGTGGAACTCAGGGCGTCTGGCTTGTGTGTTGAGAACTTGGCCCTCAGTGTAGTGATAGGAGTTTTAGAGGGTGGGGCCAAGAACAAAGTTCTTAGGTCATGACTCCCCCATCTCCACCTCCTGCTACTACTGCACAAGAGATTAAGGCAGTTTCCATGGGACTCTTGACTGAATTCTATGAGCTACAAAAATAGATGGAGCCTAACGCTCCTCCTTCATCTGCTTCCCATCTTAAGATGTGATTTTTCCTCTTATCCCTGGTGAAACGCCATCTGCAGTTAGGTCTTCACTAAAGAACAGACCCACGAGGCTGCCCAGTCTTACAAGTCCAGTCTCCAAAACTATATGCTAAGTAAGATCTTTAAGAAATACCTTGCCTCAGGTATTTTATTATAACAACTGCAAACAGAGTCAGGCAGGCATGGTAGTGCCTGCCTTTATTTTCAGCTCTTGGGAGGCAGAGGGAACGGGAGAGTGAAGGTCATCCTTAGCTATATGTGAGGTTGAGGCCAGGATGGACACATGAGATATGAGACAAGAGAAAAAAAGAGAAGAGAGAGAGAGAGAGAGAGAGAGAGAGAGAGAGAGAGAGAGAGAGAGAGAGAGAGAGAGAAGTGCTGGGTTTAATCTCACATCTTTAATCTTAGCATTCAGGAGGCAGAGGCAGGTGGATCTCAGCTTGGTCTACATAGCAAGTTCCTGGCCAGTTAAGGCTACATAGTAAGACCGTGCCTCAAAAGAAATGGAGCCACCAAATAAACACAGGGGCTCTCAGATAATGTCTATTCTCGATTTTAATACCAATATAGCTAAACTCTGAACTTTCCTATAGAATTTGAATAACTATAATGACATCTAATGTCTCTAGGCGCTGACATTAGTTTTCTGATAATTACTTATAGAAAAGTCTTGCCTTTGCCTCATGGTTAGCCTGTGGGTCCCCTTGTTAGCTTGATACTGCACAATATGTGGAATCAGGGCTGGGCCCAGTTTGACGTAGGCTCCTCTGTTGCTGCCAACTTCATAGTAGTTGGAGGCAGAAAAAATGGTTAACACCTGAGTCAAAGCAGATGAGATAGGGCATGGAATGTATGCATACTGATAAATCTCCATCTTCAACCCCAAGGGGCCAAGCCCCCTCCCTCTCTCCCTCCCCCCTCCCTCTGTCTTTCTCTCCCTCCCTCTCCCCCCTCCCTCTCTCCTTCCTCCCCTTTCCTCCCTCCCTCCCACTGGGTTTCTTCTTCAGTTCTTCTCCACCATATTTATTGAGGCAGGTTTCTACCTGAGTAGAGGCCTTACCATTTCATCTAGTCAGGCTGGCTAGTGAGCTCCAGGGGTCAGCCTCTCTCTACCTCCCCAGCCCTAGGATTACAGATGGCTGCCGCTAACCCAGCTTTTTATGTGGGTGCTGGAAGCTGCACTCAGATCCCCATGTTTTATGAGGCAAGTGCTTTCCCAACAGAGTCATCCTCTCAGACTTTCCCATCTTATACTTTTGACTTTTAGGACCCATTGTTTTATTTTTTGAGGCAGGGTTTCTCTGTTTAGTCCTGGCTGTCCTGGAACTCACTATGTAGACTAGGCTGGCCTCAAACTCAGAAATCTGCCTGCCTCTGCCTCCTGAGTGTTGGTTTTAAAGGTGTCACCACATGAAGCTTTTTGTGACCTTTTAAAACAAAATTGGATGGCAGCCACTGATTCCCAAAAGCCTGAGAACAAGGGACAGATTAAAAACCCTTTTTGATTGATGGATATAGGAAGCCAGCCAAATCTTTCCTCTCTAAGTCACTTGGTTCGTGGCTGTTTGTCTCAAACATCCCTACAAGGCACTGGACTTTACACTGTCTAGGCAGATATTCAGGATCTGTGTGTATCTGGACATCTCCAAACGTAATAATGCTTGACTTCGATGACAAAGGGTGGGACTCAGTGTTCTCAGAATCCTCTTTCTACGGGAGGACAATGGGTTTGTAGTCAATGAATGGAAGGAATATCTGACTGAGTTTGAGTTTCCTGGTTGCAAGGCTGAGAACATTTTCTGTCTTGGGTTCACTGTAAGTCTTAAGGAAGATGTGCAGTATCTCCCATTGTATCAAGAGCAGAAAGTCTCACAGAGCATCTCTGAGGTACAAAAGGCATAGAAAACCCTGCTCTGGGACTGGCGAGATGGCTCAGCGGGTAAGAGCACTGACTGCTCTTCCAAAAGTCCTGAGTTCGGATCCCAGCAACCACATGGTGGCTCACAACCATCCGTGATGAGATCTCACTCCCTCTTCTGATGCATCTGAAGACAGCTACAGTGTATTACGCTGGAGCGAGCAGAGGCCCTGAGTTCAAGTCCCAGCAGCCACATGATGGCTCACAGCTATCTGTTCAGCGACAGTGTACTCATACACATAAAATAAATAAATCTTTAAAAAACAAGAAGAAAAAAAGAAAACCCTACTCTGGGGGCTGGAGAGACAGCTCAGCAGTTAAAAATGTTTACAGTTCTTACAGAGGACCTGAGTTCTGTAACTAGCATCCACTGAGGACTCAAAACCTCTTGTGGCATAAAGTACAGAGCTGCCTCAGGCAAGCTCGTAACAAATTCCAGGCTCCTCCAAGGAGCCCTTTGGAACCATCCCTGTAATACAGACACAGAGGGCTGCAGTGGCCCAACCCACCTTGCGGCTGTGACAGAATTCATAGCCTTCTGGTTTGCATTCATGTGAACGGATCAGGAGTTGTAGCTTGTATTTCTCCATCAACTGGTCAGTCACATCAGGCCCAAAGTAACAGCCTCCTCCCCGGACAGTGTTAGCCTTGCAGCCCTCCTGAGCCATGGGATCACTCCACAGAATATCTACAACCTAAGAAGAAGAGGTACGCATCCACTCCGTCATTCCCAGGAAAAACAGAAGGGTAGAAGAAAGGGGTGGGGAGGAGGAAGTGGAGGAGGGAGGAAGAGAAAGGAAAAGTAAGACGAGTGAAAAAGATATTTGCGTAGTCAATGTTTAACCCATGTTTATATTTTGAAGTTTTATTTATTTTTATTATTTTTAAATGTGTATGGGTGTTTTGCCTGAATGTATGTATATGCACCATGTACATGCAGAGAGGCGTTGGGTCCTAAGGGATTGGAATTACAGATGATTGTGAGAGGCACATAGGTGCTGAGAGTCAAACCTAGGATCCTATGGAAGAGCAACCAATGCTCTTAGCCACCGAGTCATCTCTCCAGCACCCATGTTTCTATTTTGGATGCTTAAGGCTGAATTTAAAAAGATTTATACATCCTTTTATTGTTTTGTTCTGTTTGGTTGGGGTTTTTTTTGTTTGTTTTGCGACAGTGTCTTTCTAAGCAACTCAGGCTGTCCTTGAACTCACCCTCCTACCTCAGCCTCTCACATATTGCAGAGTTCTTACTTGTTTGTTTGTTTTGAGGCAGGGTCTTGTGTAGCCCAGGCTGAGAATGACTCTGAACAATTGATTCTCCTACATCCACCTCCCAAAGGTGGGGATCACAGGCATGCAGCTTACAAGTGTTCTAGTTCACAAGTGAGTGTATGAGCCTATTGGCTGCCAAGAACACACCTGCTCTCTTGGTAAATTTTACGTGAAAGGGCAACGTGGGATAGAAGTAGTGTTGCTCGGGCAACAGCTGTACCCAGGGCTGACATCTCGGTCAGAGCCGATACCCCAGGGCTGACACCTCGGTCAGAGCCTATACCCCAGGGCTGACACCTCGGTCAGAGCCTATACCCCCTGCACCCTGACTCCAAAATAAAGGCAAAGATCCTGGAAATGGTAGTCATTTCTGCTTCATATCCCCATGGCCTTATAAGTTTAAATCACAATTAAAAGAGTCAGGATGCTCTCTCTGTTTGCTAGACACCCCAAGGAGTCCGCTCAAGTCCTTGAATGCAGGAGTGAGACAGATCCTCCCTTCACTCACCGTATCCTACAGCAGAGAATGCTGGTTACCCCCCTCAAATTGTTATCCCCATTTTTCTTCTGTGTGATAGAATTGCTAACTCCTAACTAGACTTTTGATTACAAAAGAAAGAAAAGAAAAGAAAAAAGACAGACAGAAATAAGGAAGCTATGTCCTAATTCCTTCTATTTCCCCTGATTCTTCTACAAAGACCTGGTAATGGTGGGAGACATAATGAATACATATTATTGTTCTAGTTCCCCTTTTATGCTGTGGTAAAACACTGAATAAAACCAACTTGAGAAGAAGGAGATCTGAGAAGTTCTCCAGCAGTTCAGGATCTACCCTCTTGCCTGTCTAGCACAATGAAGATGCAGGAACTATGAATTTGGGATGAGGATATAGAATACTTTCTGAATGTACTTTTAAGGAAAACACACTTGATTTATAAGTACCCGCACATTAGTGAGTCACAGGTTGCAAAGAGAGAGACCTTCATTTTAAACATCAAGTACAATTGGTCCTAAAGCCCAGAGCAATAACTCTGGGAGAATGTGACATGTGCTTCTTACCCTCTTTTGTACAGCTAGTGGCTACTTCTTCCCATTTTTAGCTCTTAAAGCAGCCTGAATTATTTTCTTTATGGGATGAATCTTGTGAAATGGCATTTTCATAGATGACAAATAACTCCACCAACAATTTTTTTATATAACTGCCCAAAACCACTAACATCATCTCCAACCAGGTTACTAGCTGTGCCTGTATTTTTATGTCAACTTGACACAAGCCAGAGTTCTCTGAGAGGAGGGAACCACAGTTGAGGAAATGTATCAGTAGGACTGGCCTCTAGGTAAGTCTGGACTATTGTCTGATTAAGAATTCCTAAGGGTGGACCCGTTCCACAGAGACCGACACCTCTCCTGGACAAGGAGTCCTGGGGAACATCAGGAAACAGTCTGATCTTTCCATCGGGAGCAGGTCAGTAAGTAGCACCCCTCCATGGCCTCTCCATCAGCTCCAACCTCCAGGTTCCTGCCCTGCTTTAGTTCTTGTCTTGAATTTCTTCAGTGACAGACTATGATGTGGAAGTATAAGCAAAATAAACTCCTCCCAAGTTATTTTTGGTCATGGGGTTCCATTACAGTAATAGAGACCCTAACTAAATAGCAGCTGGGTATGGTAAATGACATAGTTTTAGAGATCTGGGGGAAGCCCTTATTTCCCTGAAAACAGGACAGAAGCTACTGACCAGTTCTTTTGGCCTTGTGCTGGAGCAGCCAGCTTGCTGCATGGGAAAGTATTCATTAAGTGATACCTAACCTGCATCTTCAGCTGATGCCAAGTCCTGAAACAGGTATTCTTGGGCAACAGTCCCCAGCCACCTCTCCCCATTAGTTACCAAATGTCAACATGAGTTATTAAACAAAAATTAATGCCCTTCTGGGGTTTTCTAATTCCTTATAGAAACTGGGGCCTCAGGAAACCACCTGCATTTATACTGGAATTTTGATCTGTTTGCTCCCCCTATGGCAGGCAAATTCTCAGAAGCAGCACCTGGCCACACTCACCTGCTTCCACTCCTCAGGGGTGGGCTCCAGCAGGCCCCCCTCATCAGCATCACAGTTGGCATCTGAGGCCAAGGACAAGGACTCCCTCTTCTCTCTGATCCCCAGGAAGCCAGCTTGTTGCCGGCACTGTTCCAGCTCCAGGTCCACTGAGCGCTGCACCTGCCCCTGTCCCTGTCGGGATAGCTCCTTGCTATCAGCTGAGCCACAGGGGATGCTGCAGGACCTGCCAGCTTTGTAGGCCTTAAAGCCAGAGCCCAGGTGAAAAGGTGAAGAGGGCAGAGAGTGGCTTTGAGGAAGAAACCACGGAGTAGGTTTCTGTCCAGAGCTTGTCTGGTTATCTTTTTTCTTCTGCTCATCCCGATTCTCACTTTCCTTTCTTGTTTTGCACCTCATGGTAGAAACAATCTAAATGTGTCAAATAAATAAATACATAAATACATAAACAGACTGACACGCACGCGCGCGCACACACACACACACACACACACACACACACACACTCACAGACGCAGCGTGTGGTCTGCTCTGGGCTGTTTTCTGGGGCTAAGACAAGCCCAGAGCTTGACAACAACCCTTAGAACTGTGTACAGCAATTCCACATAGCCACCACATTCGAACCCGCAATTGGCAGGTTTGTATCTTTTTTGTTGTATTTTATGTTTAAGTTACTCATAACTTAACATATTTTTGCAAGACACATAATAACGTATTGTATCTCCAACGGAAAATTGTGTGCTATGTGGGTCACTCCTGTGCATAACATATCCACACTGTATACACTGTCTCAAATCAGTCTCATAACCTAGGTTTTCTGATGGACAGATGCAGCATTTTCATGCCTTTTAAAAGGACCCCTTCTTTTGCCTAAAAATACCCACAAATGGAATGGTAGTGATGCATGAAACATGGACAGGGCAGATCATGATTCTGACGGGGTACCCAGGGAAAAACAAAACAAAACAAATGAGAGGATAAGAGGTGAGGAGGACACATCTGTCCCACCACTGGGAGTAACTGGGATCAGTGGGACCCAGGCACACAGGAACTCTACCAGCCCAGTGGCACTGGTTCCTTCTGGTCTGACTGAGCCAGTGCCCTGAGCAGACCTTGGGTGCAAATTCTGCACAACACCCAGAGGAAGCTCCACTCCCAGGTGCTCTAACAAGCCTAGGATCAGAGGTGAGGAGGTGAGGAGGACATAACATCTGTCCCAACATTGGGAGTAACAGGACCCAGGCACGCAGGAACTCTGCCAGCCCAGTGGCTCAGGTTCCTTCCAGTCAGTCTGGGCTGGTGCTCTGAGCAAACCTTGGGTGCAAATTTTGCAGCCAGTCTCACAACACCCAGGATCCCAGAATCACAGAACCCCAGAGACAGCTTGACTCCGAGGAGTTCTGACATAACCAGGATCGAAGGACAGGCCCCAGTCAGATTTAGCCAGGGGCAGGTAGCACTAGAGATAACCAGATGGTGGGAGCCAAGCGTAAGAAAATAAGCATCAGAAACCAAGGTTACTTGGCATCATCAGAACTCAATTCTCCCACCATAGCAAGCCCTGGACACAACATCACACCAGAAAAGCAAGATTCAGATCTAAAATTACTTCTCATGATGATGATACAGGACTTTAAGAAGGACTTAAATAACTCCCTCAAAGAAATACAGGAGAACACAGGTAAACAGCTAGAAGCCCTTAAAGAGGAAACACAAAAATCCCTTAAAGAACTACGGGAAAACACAAACAGGTGAAGGAAATGAGCAAAACCATCCAGGATCTAAAAATGGAAATAGAAACAATAAAGAAATCACAAAGGGAGACAACCCTGGAGTTAGAAAACCTAGGAAAGAGATCAGGAGTCACAGATTCAAGCATCACCAACAGAATACAAGAGATAGAAGAGAGAGTCTCAGGGGTAGAAGATACCATAGAAAACACTGACACAGCAGTCAAAGAAAATGCAAAAAGCAAAAAGATTCTAACACAAAACATCCAGGAAATCCAGGGCACAATGAGAAGATCAAACCTAAGGATAATAGGTATAGAAGAAAGTGAAGACTCCCAACTTAAAGGGCCAATAAATATCTTCAACAAAATTATAGAAGAAAACTTCCCTAACCTAAAGAAAGAGATGCCCGTGAACATACAAGAAGCCTACAGAACTCCAAATAAACTGGACCAGAAAAGAAATTCCTCCTGTCATGTAATAATCAAAACACCAAATGCATTAAACAAAGAATTTTAAAAGCAGTAAGAGAAAAAGGTCAAGTAACATATAAAGGCTGGGCAGTGGTGGCACATGCATTTAATCCTAGTACTTGGGAGGCAGAGGTAGGTGGATTTCTGAGTTCGAGGCCAGCCTGATGTACAGAGTGAGTTCCAAGACAGCCAGGGCTATACAGAGAAACACTCTTGAAAAACCAAAAAAAAAAAAAAAAAAAAAAAAAAAAGGGGGGGGGCAGGCCTATCAGAATTACACTGGACTTTTCACCAGAGACTATGAAAGCTAGAAGATCCTGGGCAGATGTCATACACACCCTAAGAGAACACAAATGCCAGCTCAGGCTACTACACCCAGAAAAACTCTCAATTACCATAGATGGAGAAAACAAGATATCCCATGACAAAACAAAATTTATACATTCTTTCCACAAATCCAGCCCTACAAAGGATAATAGATGGAAAACATCAACATAAGGAGCAAAACTACACCCTAGAAGAAGCAAGAAAGTAACCTTTCAATGAATCCACACAAACATAATTCCACCTCTTACAACAAAAACAACAGGAAGTGACAAATACTTTTCCTTAATATCTTAATATGAAAATTAATATTACCAACATATCCTAATCTATTGAAATCCAAAATATGAGGAATTGGAAATTTGTTGGCTGTCATCCAATGATCTCTCTAATTTGGTAATTGGAGAAATAGGTCCAATCTTATACAATCCATATACACTTTCTGCTTGTTTGTACATGACAGTGTCTTGCTAGGTTCCACATAATGGTCTTGAAATCAGGCTTCTCCTATCTCAGCTTCTCTATTAGTAGGACTGTTTATTTAATGTTTTTACACTATACTATGGTTTTCAGAACAGCTTATATATTTCAAAAGTTTATACAGCCAAAAAAAAAAAAAACATAGACAATTAATTTGGGAGGTGGCTTGTAAGAGAACAACAAAGAGTGAGACTGAATACTTTGCTTGATGTTTGTAACTATTGTATCAAGTTTGAAGAAGAGGACTTTATAAGTTACTCTTTCTCTGAGATGAATGCTTTTCAAAATCATCACAGCCAATGAACCAGATTTTTATCCTCACCTAGTGTCTGTGCCACCCTCCAAGCAGAACCATTGTTCATTGAAACGGTTGGTGAATGACTTTATGGATAGACCATCTTAATACACACACTATTTCTTAAATGAACCTGTTCCCTGTTGACTGAGAATGATGACAATCACTCAAGTCAAATAGCCTTGAACATAGCAGGAAGTCTGTATCCAAAAATCGAGCCTACAATTCATTCCTTGGCACAGCAGAACTGTCAACTCTCAGCTTAGCTACGATAGAAATAAAATCCTTTGGTGATGTGAGGGTAATTGAAGTACAGCCTTATTCCAATGAAATCCAGTGTCTAAAAATTGTTCTTATTTTAGGCTTGTACCACAGTAAGAGCCAAGATTTTAAGCTCTACTAAACACAAAACAAAGAAACAAAAAAACTTTATCTATTTATGTTCATTAAAAAATACTGGTAGTGATGTATTATTTTAAAATATACAGCTAATATGTTTGAAGTTATTTCAAATTTATAGACAAATGTATGTGTTTTCAGTATCGCTGTAGACAAGCATTTACATAAGACTGTTCCATTGATTGTTGTTTTATATCAAACAATTTTTATAACACTCATTTTTATTGTTAAAATATTTTATAGATTTTAAAGAATATGACAAAATAAAAAAAAAAGAAAGGTTAAAAAAAAAAGAAAGCAAAAAAAATCTATTCTATGTGGGTTTTGGCGCCATCTGCTGGAAGTCTTGGATCGCAGGGCTTGCTAGGCATGTGTGTAGAATAGGGAAAAGCAGTCAGGTAATGGGAAATGCTTGATACCTGTGGTCCTGCCTATTGTAGAGGGAAACGGGAGCCCTTTTCAGCTGGAGCCCCATTGGCTCATTGTGGTGCTGGAACCGAGTTGGAAAATAAATACAAAACATTCTGTTCTCAGGAAAGACAGGAATCTGGCATGGAGCTGCGTGGCAATGAACACAAAGACAACAGCCATGCTTGGAACTGAGGGTTACATGGAAAGCTGAGGAGGCCATCTTTGCAAGGCCAGGTATGTGCACAGAATGCTCCCTCCCCATCCCACAAATAGATCTAGGTACAAAGAAGAGCCACCCCTGGGTGGACTGGCTTAGGACAAGAACAAAGAAGGGTCCTGGAGAGGGCCCATGGATGAACATGTTGTGGAAAGAGTCACTCTGCGTAGGGACAGTGAGGCTATCATTTCCTATCAGTAGGGAGAGAGAGGAACTGCGATTATCTGGTTCCTAACCAGTTGCTCCTCACTAAAGACTCACAGCAAAGGGCAGTCACCAGTGACATCCTTGTCAACTCTGAGGAAACTCTAAGGATTCCATCGCCAGCTCCTAGCTCTGATTCTCTAACTTTGATTCTTAAGGAGACTTGGGATGCTGGTGTATTGAGCCTTTCTGGCAAGGTGCTATGGTGCACAATTTCCGCAAGTCAACCTACTTTCTCACCAGCTCCTATGAGAGCATCATCATTTACAGACAGCTAAGGAATCTGAGGCAAGAGATACCTAGACGCTTCCTACGCTGGGTCCAGTTAGTCTGACTGGAGCCCCGCCTCTCTCCTTGCACTCTTTCCCTAGGGCTCCCCAGTAGGAACTGCTGTGCCAGCGCCACCATAGAGCTTTGCCAAGCAAATGTTAGGAAGTTAGCTTGTCCTAAGCCATGAAAAGAAACCGTTCCTTTGGCTCTTTGCAAAGTTCCCCCCACTTCTATGTTTTCACAGCTACATATGCGTCTCCCGATGAGATAATTGGCTCTCCTGTAGCTTGTTGTCTCTACCTCCAGATGGAAACACAGCTGAACAGAAGGTTTGAGCTCAAAGTTTGTGAAACATCAAGCTTAAAAAAAATCAGGTGCCAGGCAACATTCCCAGATTTAACCAGGGAAACACCATGAACTTGGCCTTAGGTTTTAGGGTCCTATTCTCTCGAGATTCTAAGTAGGAGTGGGGCAGGAAGATGCAGAAAGGAGAAGATGGGCGAGTTACTTACTTACTTACTTTAAAAATTAAGTATGAGTCAGCTCAGCTGGTAGTGGCACACCTTTTAATCCTAGCACTATCCCTAGGCAGAGGCAGATGGATCTCTGAGTTTGAGGCCAGCCTGGTCTACAGAGTGAGTTCCAGCCACAGCTACACAGAGAAACCCTGTTTTGAAAAAAAAAAACTGTGGAGGCTGAATAGACAGCAGCTATGAATTAACAGCACCTGCTGCTCTCGTAGAGGCCCAGAGTTCAGTTCCCAGCACCCATCAGGCAGCTCACAACAACCAGTAATTCCAGTTCCAGGGAATCGAATGTCTGCCATTTTATGGCCTGCACAGGCACCCACACCCTATAAAGATTGTTAAACACAGACCACCCCTAAGTACACATGCAAATACCATAAGGAAACCTGTGACTCTAAGGCTGAAGCTGGGCATGGTAGTATACACTTGTAATCCCAGCACTTTGGAGGCACAATAGTGAAGATCACAAGTTCGAGGCCAGCCTTGACCACTCAGTGAGTTCTAGACCATTCCCTACATTAAAAAACAAACAGACAAAAAAACAATTGTGAAAGGTTGAAATGTCTAGAAGCAGAGAATGAGCCTGTGTGTACACAGAGCTCTCACCAGCATCTCAAAAACCTTACCCCTTCCCTCTTAGAACATTGAGTTTGGGTATATGGGGATGTGTAACTTTTTCCTGGCCACCGAATCACATGAAGCCACACTCAACTCTCATAGGCAGAACCTGAGTACAGAAACCTTGGACTCTGAGGCAAGATAAGTGCTGAATGAGGCCCATACAGCTCTGTGCTGTGAACTTGGTTCTGTGTTGGGGGAAGAGTGTACAAGGAAGTCAACATTATAAGCTAAATCAAGGTTGCCACACTAACCTATTCCTCTCTCTTCTTCTTCCCGTCCCTCTCCCTCTCCCTCTCCCCCTCTCTTCCCCCCCCTTAGTAATGAGCATGCACCCTAGGAAGGAGACTGTATTTGCAAACTTTCCTTTCAAGTAATTATAGCCATTTGAATAAATTCTTGTCAAGTAGGTAGGAAGAGAAACATTGAGTGCCACTCACTATTCATAAAAGAAAAGAGTGTATCTTTCTTCTGTCCTTTCTAATTGACTGGAATGTGGCTGGAACTCAAAAAGATGGCTGGAACTCAAGTAGTCATTTTGGATAATGAGCGTGACAGCAGAGAATTCCAAGCTCCTAAGACTTTGTGATGTTGCTATAGAAGTGCATTCACACAAAGAAGGCATAAGGGTTAAACACGGCCATTTGAACCTTCATGTCACCTCAGCCAAACGTGAGCATGATTTCATAAGACATGTGAATTATTTGTGAAGTAGGAGCTCTTTGGGAAATGGTGCTAAGGGACAATGATTAGAATTATCTAGTTCAAGGATGGCAAAAACGCAGCACTAGCTGCCACCCACCTCTTGTGTGTCCATGGCAGACATTGCTAATGGATTACAGCACACTTGCTCCCTGAGGCCAGCTGGGAACTGTCAACCCTTTCCCCACATTCTCCAGTCAACATACACCGTGACTTCGATTTCACAATGACAGTGAAACTAGACAGAAGGTGAAACTTGTATTAGCTCATGAATCAGTACCTTGTGCCTGTCTAGTTTAGCCAGAAGTTCCAGGTCCGTCTTGTCTGAGACCCCGCCATGAAGAACGAGGACTTTCTCATCAACCAGAGTGGCCAGTGGAAGCCAGCAGAAGACATCTTGAAGTGTCCTTAGGATTTTTTTCCCATGTGTCTAAAAAAAATGACAAGGTCTTCAGCTTCACTGAAGTGTCTGAAGGGAGGGAGCACCGGGCTTTGGGAGGGGCTCACCTTGTACTTCTGCATCACTTCCTTGGTGAAGCCGTATCTGGACACAGAGGCAAAGCACACATGAAGATGCATTTAGTGACAGAGGTCACGGAGTGGTCACATTTCATAAAAATGCTTATTCTAGTTTTGTGCCCTTAGAATATATAGAAAAGAGATAGAAAGGATCATCAAAAAGTTTACAGTTTCGTTTCTGGGTAGAGAAATGATGAGACATTCAAATTCTATTCTTTCCGTTTATCTAGAATTACTACTTTCTTTGTGTGGATCCTTATTGTTTACAAGCTAAAAATATTAATAAGTAAAAGTGTAATGTTCTTTTTATTACAATAGTAAAATAACATGGGATTTAAAAATCTTTAAAAATATTATATAATGTGTGCTCTTTCAGAAATTAGAAAACTTCTTTTTTTACTTGTACTTAAACCCAGGCAGGCCCTTGTGTGTACTAGACAAGTGCTCCGCCACTGGCAACTCTTGCCCTAGGAAAAGTATGTTTAAAAGACATCTAAAGCAAGGAACACTAGAGGAAGCACCCAACATCCGCATGTTTCCGCTTGTACCGTAAGTTCACTAGATGGTCCTCGTGGTTTCCTCTGTTAAGATGAAACTCCTTGGGGTATACCAACATGAAGGCAAACAGAACCATCAGGACCTCTACAGAGTCCTTGCCTCGATCCACGAAGTCACCGTTGAACACATATGCTCTCTCTGGTGACGGTAGACCATTCTTTGACCAGTGATGAGTCCACAAAGAGGCAGTCAGGGAGGGGAGAGAACATTAGGTTAAAGGCAGCTGACTGCTAAGTTGGAACCATTGCCAATCCTGTGACCTGTGGGGTCCTCTACACAGGTAATATCAGCAAAAACGGAAATGCTTTCCGTTGTCTTTTATTTCCTTTCCAAAGACACTGAAGTTAGGAGATGCTCAGCAAAACTGGCATTTGATGCAGAGACAAAACCAAGTTGTGTGAACCAAAGGATACTGGGCTTGTAACATGGAAGCTACATTTAAGTTCCAGGTTCATAATGGCAATAACAATAATAGTCATAATTCCTGCCATGAACTCATGGGGATTAAATAAGGTAATACCAGGCTGAGTCTGATAGCACACATCTCTATACCCAGCACTTAGAAGATGGAGGCAGGAAGGATCAGGAGTTCAGAGGCAGTCTGGTCCACATAGTGAATTAGAAGGAGGACATTAGGTCTACATGAGACCTTATTTCAAAAAAAGTTTTTAAAAGGAGAATGTGTGTGTGTGTATGTATGTGTGTGTGTGTGTGTGTGTGTGTGTGTGTGTGTGTGTGTGTGTGAGAGAGAGAGAGAGAGAGAGAGAGAGAGAGAGAGAGATCTGGAAATATAGTATATATACAAAGTAATATTGTACTAATAAAATATTGTATACATACTTTGCTATGTATTCTACTTATAGCTAAAATGGATATAAAAAAAACAAAGTTTGGATGCCTCCATAATAAATCTTTATTTGGAAAAAAACCAGAAAATCGATTGCTAAATAATAGTTCCCCTTGCTTATCAAGATAGCACTTGGCTTTTCCTAAAATTTACAAAAATAAACCAGAATAGAAAGCAAAGCCGATTGTAGATAGGTATTGTTGTGGAGGCACACATATAGAAACCCAAGCAATGGGGAGGGGAGGGATGGCTCGGCAGTCAAAAGCACGGGCTGCTCTCTAGCAGACAACACAGGTTTGAGTCCCAACTCCCACGAGGAGGCTCATAACCATCTGTAACTCTAGTTCTAGGGGATCCAACACCTCTTCTGGCTTCCATGCACTGAGGACATATGGTGTACAAAAATACATGAGAGAAAACAAAATAAAACAAAACCAAAATATAAGATAAAAAGACACCTTTTTTGTAAGTCCAAGCAACCAATAGGTATTTGTGTAATGGAGGGTATATCTAATGTCTGAACTTTTAAATTAAGCCTCAGAGCAAGAAAGTAACTTAATTTAGATATTCATACCTTATAAAATATAAATATTAAGTCATCCAATTGGCCATGTAGATCTCCTAACAGAGAAAAGAATATTAGTTCAAACTGACCCATACTTTAACAAGAAAAATAGTTCCTGGAAGAATGGGGCAAGGCGAGAAAGCAACAGTTACTGATTCAGGGAGACTGGCTGTGATCTCACCTTATTGCGGATGTAGTTAGTACTGAAAAGCAGAAAACACTGTTTCTATGAGTATCACAGTCAATTTGCTACGTTGTTACTGCATCAAAGAGAAGGCAGTGATGGGAAGAGAACTGGGGATTTTATGCCACTTAACTTAGAAGTTGTCACTCACTTGTGGGCCAATGCTGGGAGACTGATCAAGAGAAGTTACAAACTCTCATTAAGAAATCTCCTTTTGGCTGGGCAGTGGTGGCGCACGCCTTTAATCCCAGCACTTGGGAGGCAGAGGCAGGTGGATTTCTGAGTTCGAGGCCAGCCTGGTCTACAGAGTGAGTTACAGCACAGCCAGGACTACACAGAGAAACCCTGTCTCAAAAAAAAAAAAAAAAAAAAAAATCTCCTTTTGAAATCATTTTGAAACAATGATTTCTAAGTTTCAGATGCTTACAGGGTGAGCTAGGTATAACCACTGGACCGGTTCACACCCCCTCCTCGTGTGCATCTCCCTCAGCTGGGGAGTGGGCTCCTGTCTACATGGATGCTACTGAGCAAATGGAGAAGGCTGGCCACTATGGTTCTCTATGTGACAGGCATGTGTGGCATGGAATTAAAAACTCTGTAAGCTTTGAAACTTGCTCAAGTACCAAGAAATAAAATGTCCAAAGGTTGGGGTTTCTTTGTTTGTGTTGCTGTTGACTGTTTGTTGTGGTGATTTTGTTCTCAGTGTGAACTTGGAGTCACTATGAACTGCTTCTCTAAACCATGTCTCCTTTAAATAAGTGTGTGATGAGTATGGAAACAGTCCGCTGAAAGGGAGACAATTTGACCTGTTCATCGGCCAGCCTGTCTTTCCCTGGCTCAGATCCTTCTTCCAAGCCCCTTTCTAATGCAAGGTTTTCCAATTTGTGTCTGCCAAGGAGAGGCGCCTCCCACCGGCACTTACCACACACTGCGACCTCCTCGCTGTAGCAGGTGGAGACACGGTTGATGTTGGGCAGCTGGGCCAGGTGTTTTCTGGTCTCATACAAAAGATTCAAGACATAGCGAGCATGGAGCTGCTACCAGAAGGAAGGGGTGGGATGCAATAAAATAACACAGATGACCCCACTTTTGCTGGCAAACCTCCAGCCACCACAGACCCCCAAATAAACCCAGTAAACTATAGATCCTCTTCACGCAACACTGCCTTTACCTGACTTTTCTTCCCTCCTCATTGAGCTACACCTCCTCTTTCCTGTCTAGTTTATAGAAATTTCCTTTGCCTTTAGGAAGCAGTGCATGACTGCAGTAGTAGCGATGTATGAATTTGTGCACATACATCGATGGTGTGGATTAATCCTGCCATTACTGAGAAACAGCATCCCAACCCGTATTCTGCTTTCAACTTGTCAGAGAGAGGAAGGACCATGATCTACATACCTCACAGAACTGAACAGCTTCTCACCAGTTCTGCACTGGTCATTGAGAGGTTTCAAGCCAAAACAGTGTTTTGCTTGGACCCTTGTCTCCTGACGGGTCTCTCTGCTTCTCCTCTACTCTCACTGGCATGCCAGGCTCAACTTGGCAAGCACTATAATTTTATTATTAGCCCACACATGTTCTCATTATGAACCTCCGACTGTCCTGGAACTAACTGTCTAGACTCAGCTAACGTTGAACTCAGAGAGATCTGCCTGCCTCTGCCTCTCAAATACTGAGACTAAAGGTGTGCACCACTAGGTCTGGAGTCTGGTGACTGTTTTAAAGAGCAAGCTGGAGTATCATTCCCGTGTTTCTGCTGCAGCATCTCTCACTTGGATTCCTCCTTACTGATCACAGTGGCCTTTCTGAGGACCCTGGACAGTCCATGGAGTTCCTGCCTTGGTCCCTTTGTGCTGGCTCTTCTATCTTGAACATTCTGTTCCTACAGATATTTTTTCCCCAGGTGTGTCTCTCAGCATCCTGACCTTTGCTCAGACATCTTCCTTTGCTCAGAATGCCTCCTCTCCTGTCCTCTCTCTCCCATAGCTCTCATCACTTTCTGTGCTACCACATACTGACCCTTTAGTTTATTACTTCCTACACCATTGACATGTCAACTGCACGAGGGTAGCTGGAGCCACGTGCTCAGATCTGTGTGAGCCTTCCCACCTTCCTCACTAGCTACCTGCAGGCTGAACGAACAAAACCACAAAGGTTATGATCTCAGAAGCTGGCTGCTGGACCACAGGGAGCCTGGCTACATTTCCCGGCTGGTTTGGTCTGCCTTTACTCATAAATACAAATTGGTAGGGACCCATGTCCCCACTTAAGCTTACTTGTCTCAGCCTGAAAGCTTCCACCAGGGCAGTGGCATGGTCAGGAAGAAGAGGGAAGGAGAGGTGTGGCCCCGAATAGTTGTCAGGCACCTCTATGGATTCAAAATCGCTGCCCTCCTCTGTCTCCACATTCTGGGTGAATCTCTCCTCGGTGAACATGCGGTTCAGGAAGTCTCCTAGTTCAGACACAGAGGGCGAAGGCAGGCCAGCTTAGGAACAGACCTCGAAGGACCGTTAATGCTGTGGGACCCTGACAGTCAGATACTGGCTCCAGCCCAGGATGTGACAAAGAAACTGAAGTCAGATGATTAGGGGATGCAAGAGGAAGATTATGTTTCTGTGCTTGTACAATCATTAGGTGGTCTACATTTACTTTTTAAAAAATTACCAGAAATAGGAGACGGAGTGATGATGGCTCCTGTTTAGAGAGCTTGCTGCTCTTCCAAAAGACCTGAGTTAGATTCTTAGTACCCACGTCTGACATCTCACAATGACCTCTGACTCCAACTTCTGGGGACCTATGCCCTCTTCTGGCCTCTTCAGACACAGGCATTCACATATGCATACACACTTTCACACATGATTTAAAATAAGTATTCTTTTAAAAAATCAAAAGATCGGTCAGAGGACATCCTGAAATGCAGAGGCCTGTTGAAGGCGGAGGAAGAGTAGGGCAAAGCCAACAAGGGAAGGATTCTAGGCTCTTCACCTTGCTCAGTGGGCATAGCAGAGGCTCGCACCGTCCCCAGTGCTGCAGCTCTTCTTTAGAGCTGCGAGGCTCTAAAGGTCCAGGTCAAGGGTTTCCTTCCTGGACCGCAGAGGATCATAGGTAGCAGAAACAGAAAGGCTACAGAGTCAACCACCCTCCCATCTGCCTCTCTAGGATGCCTTCAACCAGGAACTGATATTTCCCCAAGGTCCTGGTGCCTGGGGGTTCATTCTTCATTATTTCACAGGCCTCCTGAGTTGCTGGCTAGCAGTCTATCTGTTCTCCCATTTCCCATATCTCTCTCCACCTCCTCTATTTCTCTCCACTCCCTTCTACTTCCAGTGTTTCATAGTAAACAAACTCCTTGCTCATAAACTCTTGTCTCTAGGGTTTATAGGACAGCCCAGGCTAAAAGTTTACTTGGCCATTCATTTGCCAACCTTCCTACACAAAGTCTCTGGAAATCCTTATCACATGGACACTAGAGTATGAAGCCAGGACAGCATAGCATGGCGACTCATACTCACTCTCGTGGTGGCTGCTGGGAGTGAAGTGGTCCACAAGGTAGCTGAAGAATTCATGGAGCTGTGGAAGAACCAGACGAGGCTAGCTTTAAAATCGAAGGATAGAGAATCCGGGAGTGGTCTCATCAACTGCACCTTCCAACACCAGGCCTGTGGCCAGGACTGGCAGGCAGTTCCCCCTCCCTGTGGTCACTGCCACATACCTTGACCTGATCTTGCTGCCCAGCATACTCTATAGACTGGAAGATGTTCCAGGTACATCGCCGCCTCATCTCTAGGCGGGCCATGTAGCGCCGGTACCATCTCTGGATCAGGGCGGCTGCCTTGAAGGCTGTAAAAACAGATACGGATGCAAGCCTGTGAGCCCGGACACCCAAAGATGGGGCTGGAAGCATGAGGTAGGGGTGTGTTTGTGAGTGTGTGTGTGTGTGTGTGTGTGTGATATTTCTACAATGTGACAGTAAGATGAATATCAAGAGATTGGGTTTCTCTGAACTGTCCTGCCAAACTATGTGGCTTCAACAAATCAGCTTACACCTCATTATCTTCATCTGGACAAGGAATTAGACTCAGTGGAGAACAGGTACTCTCTTTATGCCACACAACAAGTAATGAGTGTTTCGTATACCCCAGTCTTGTATATGTTACTGTCCTGGCTAGTTTTCTTTTCTTTTCTTTTTTTTTTTCTTCTTTTTTTGGTTTTTCTAGACAGGGTTTCTTTGTGTAGCCCTGGCTGTACTGGAACTCATTCTGTAGACCAGACTGGCCTCGAACTCAGAAATCCACCTGCCTCTGCCTTCCAAGTGCTGGGATTAAAGGCGTGTGCCACCACTCCCGGTCCTGGCTAATTTTCATGTCAACTCAGCATAAGGTAGAATCGTCAGAGAGAAAGTAGCCTTGGTTTAGGAAATGCCTCTTGTGAGATCTAGCTGTACACAAGCTTGTAGGGATCTTTCTTAATTAGTAGTTGATGAGGGGAGGGCCCAGCCCATTGTGGGTGAGGCCATCCCTGGGCTGGTGGTTCTGGGTTCTATAAGAAAGCAGGCTGAGCCAGCCATGTAAGTGAATAAGCTGTGCTCCTTCTTGGCTTCTGCATCAGCTCCTTCCTGCCTCCAAGGGCCTGGCCTGCTTGAGTTTACATCCTGACTTCCTTTGATGAAGAACTGTGATGTGGAAGCACAAGCTGCATCCCCCCCCCCACACACACACCTCCCAGGTTTCTCTGGTCATGGTGTTTCATCACATGCAAGCAAGAGGAGCCCTAATGTTGACAACATTCTCATTTTAAGAATTACGTTGAGGGCTGTGGTAATACACTTTTTTTTTTTGGCCTTTGCCTTTCAAGTGCTGGGATTAAAGGCATGCGCCACCACTGCCCGGCTTTTTTTTTTTTTTTAAAGATTTATTTATTTATTATATGTAAGTACACTGTAGCTGTTTTCAGGCATACCAGAGAGGGCATCCGATCTCATTACAGATGGTTGTGAGCCACTATGTGGTTGCTGGGATTTGAACTCAGGACCTTCAGAAGAGCAGTCTTAACCACTGAGCCATCTCTCTGTCCCGTAATACACGTTTTTTTTTTTTGAGAGACAGGGTTTCTCTGTGTAGTCCTGGCTGTGCTGTAACTCACTCTGTAGACCAGGCTGGCCTCGAACTCAGAAATCCACCTGCCTCTGCCTCCCAAGTGCTGGGATCAAAGGCGTGCGCCACCACTGCCCAGCCACACGTTTTTATTTTAATCCCAGTACTTGGAAGGCAAAGGCAAGCAGATCTCTGTGAGTTCGAGGACAGCCAAGGCCACATAATGAGACCATAATAATAATAATAATAATAATAATAATAATAATAATAATAATAATAATAATAATAATAATTTTATCCTGTAAAGGATTTGGTCACATCTATGCAAAAGTAGCTAATACATATGATATTAACAGCTCTAAAAAATTAATTTCTTTTTACTATTCAATTCTTCACAGAAGCCAGGAGCGTGTTCTGAAGAGATAAAAATTTTGTTTTAGAATTCCTTATTCTGAATTCGTTCATCCTTCATGCCTTTGGGATAAAGTTTAGAATCCTACAGGAGACTACTGGATGCAGTGCTCACAATACCAGCGCCTGAGAGGCAGAGGTGAGAGAATTGTGGCAGGTTTGAGACCAACTTGGTTCACAGCAAGCTTCTGGCAGCCAGAGATCACAGTCTCTACTTTAAAAGACCCCATACAAGGGGCTGGAGAGACTGCGCAGTAGTTAAGAGCACTAGCTGCTCAAGCAGAGCTTGCTGAGTTCAACTCCCAGCAACCACATGGTGGCTCATACCCATCTATACCGGGATCCGATGCCCTCTTCTGACATATGGGCATACGTGCAGATAGAGTACTAATAGACATTAAATAAATAAATAGATAAATAGATCCCAAATAAACAAAATCCTGTATGGTCTGGCTTCTGCCAGCCTCCACAGCTCCACTCCTTCAATTCTCCATCTTGTTCCCTTCGGATCTATGAGTCCCATTCCCTTTGAGGGTCAAAAGACCTAGAGCCATCAGAAAACACAGATATTTACATTACAATTCATAGCAGTAGCAAAATTGTAGCTATGAAGTAGCAACGAAATAATGTTATGGTTGTGGGTCGCCACACTATGAAGAACAGCATTAAAGGGTTGCAGCGTTGGAAAGATTGAGAGCCACTGGTTTATCCCACTCGGGTCTGTGAGTGGGCATTAGTTCTTCCTCCCTGCTGACCCTGGCACGGTGGACCCTCCACACAGAAGTTTTCACTTCCCTCTTTATCCAACATCATTTTATCCGCCTTGTGTGCAGACTGGATAAACCCGGAGACAACAGTGACTACTGGAGACATTTTAACTCTATCAAGTCAGGTGGTCTGCCTAGCACTGTGGTAGTCACTGCCAAGGAACAACCCAGTTAGTTCTAAGAGGCAGCTTGAAAGCAAAGGAACGGCTTTCTACTTCCATCTTAAGGAGTTCTGCCTACGCAGCAAAGGTTTTGGGTACCAAAGCTAGCTCTGAAGCAGAAAAGCACATACCTTTCTCAGCATTCTGAAACGCAAAGTGGTGCTGGGTGGACGAACTGCTTCCCATAGTTGAGGGGCAGAGCTCCCGCAGGACTTGGACTGTGGATCCGAGGGAAGGGAAGTGCTTGCTGATAAGAGGAAGGGGCGTCGTCAGCCAGAGGATCACACAGTTCAGATAGAGCAACTGTTCAGGTAGAGCATCTGTTATCCCGTCTCCCTCCTGTGCTGACGTGCCATTGTCTTTTCCTCAGTGTGGACTAGAAACATAGTGGTTGGTAGCTTTTGTGGCTTCAAAGCTGCTTTTCATAATCTCTGCCACCCTTAAGCTGCTACCAAACCATGGCTCTCCTTTCCTGCAGACTTCTCACAAGAGCAGATGGCATGTGCTCTTCTTAGATACGATTTGTTTTATGGTGCTGGGATTTACTCAGGGCCCGGGATGTTTTAGACAAATGCTCTACTGCTGAACCACACCCACAGGCCTTTCTTTTTTCTTTGTTTTGAGACAGGATCACTAGCCTCAAACTCACTGTGTAACTGAGGATATTGATCCTCTGACCGTCCTATCTCTGCAATCTGAGTGCTGGCAGACAGGTATGCACTATTGATGCCTGTTTATGTGGTGCTGGAATCAAACTCAGGGCCTTGTGCATGCTAGTCTGGTGCTCTACCAACAGTCTGAGCTACATCCTAAACCTCTTTTCATAATCATTTAATAAATGCTAACTATTTCAGGCTGGTCTCAAACTTGTGACAGTCTCTTGTGTCAGTCTCCAAAATAGCTGGGATGACAGGTCTGTGCCACCCATACCTGACTTCTTAGATGCTCACAGAAATACAATTTTCATCCTCATTATTGATCAAAAAATTTCATGCTAATGTCTCCAATAACTTTACCTTTTCAGTCGGTCAGTACCCTGCCAGAGTGGTGAAGCCATCTGCCTTTGAGGCCCCACCTGAATTACAGTTCTGTGCCTCACAGATGCTGGCCCATGTAGTGTTTTTTCCCACCTCTCTAGACTCTCTTGAGGTTGTTTCTCCCTATCTTTGAAATGCCAGTGTGTGCATGTGTGTATACATGTGTGTGTGCATGTATTCTTCATGCTTATATGCATGTATATGTGCATGTATGTATGTATGTGTGTGAGAGAGAGAGCAAACACACATGCACTCAGGTATGTATGTGTATTCTAGCCCCAAATCTCTCCTCTTTTAGAGTTTTTTTTTTAAACAAACTTATTTATTTTCTGTACATGAGTACACTGTTGCTGTCCTCAGACACACCACCAGAATATCCCACTACTGATGGTTGTGAGCCACAATGTGGTTGCTGGGAATTGAACTCAAGACCTATGGAAGAGTAATCAGTGCTCTTAACCACTGAGCCATCTCTCCAGCTGGTGCTTTCTTTTTTTCTTTTTTCTTTTTTTAAAAGATTTATTTATTTATATGAATACATTGTAGCTGTCTTCAGACACACCAGAAGAGGGCCATATGATTGCTGGGAATTGAATTCAGGACTTCTGGAAGAGGAGTCAATGCTCTTAACCACTGAGCCATCTCTCCAGCCCAGATTTATTTATTTTATATATGATTACCCTGTAGCTGTCTTCAGACACACAAGAAGAGAACATTAGGTAGCATTACAGATGGTTGTGAGCCATCATGTGGTTGCTGAGAATTGAACTCAGGACCTCTGGAAAAGCAGTCAAAGCTCTTAGCCACTGAGCCATCTCTCCAGCCCCTACTTAGCGGTTTATTCAGCTCTTACAGACTCAACTATTACCTCCCAGCTCTCAGATCTATGCCTCTTTCCTAGATTATCACTAAACCCCAGTCTATACACCTGGCTTTGTGATAAGCAACTACACTGGGGTGTCTTGATGTATAGAGTGGAGTTCCATGATAATCTAAATTAGACACATAGATTTGAGAGGTGGGAAGTGATAGTTGAGCATGTGAGAACTGATTAAATCACAGAATAAAAGAGGAGTAAAAGAAAACCGTTTTAAACAAATTTTTGTTTGTGTGTTGGGGGGCGGTGCTAGGGAGTGGACCCAGGGTGCTACACATGCAAACACATGATGCGCCCCAAATGGAGTAGTCATCCTTGGGCAGAACCCCAACCTTGCACTATTGTTGGTATTTTACCTCTCTAGCATCACACTGTGGGCTCCTTCAGAGCTAGACTGCATAAGAATTCATCCCCAGGGTTTAGCACACGGCAGAGATTCAACACATACTAATTGAATAAACTTGAACCATATGCATTTTTATACAACCTACAAGACTCCAGCTCTGTCTCCAGGAAACATTGTGGGGTTGGCTAGCTTTTCCCTGTGTTTATTTCTTGAGCACAGCATTGTGATACATAAGGGCACTTTCCCACAAATATACACTGTGCACTGAGCATACTCCTGGGTCTTCTATTCTTTCCTCCCTTACTCCCCTCTCGATTGGGTCTCCTGGGAAGTTTAACTTTTACTTTCAAGGCTATATGCTATGTCATAGAAGCATGAACCAACAAGACAGATACTGATTGATGATGCTCCAGGGTTATAATTTATTAAATTCTTTCTTGTGTTCCAGTAGCTTATTGCCTATGAATAAGTAACCCCCAAAGGGTGGTGGAAGAAGACAATCTTAAATAATCTACTCTATTAAAAAAGCCAATAGAGATCCATAAACAACACTGCTCCAGAATGAGAACTAATAATGCTCACAGGTCAATAAATAGGACTGAAAGCAACGCTGCCTTCTATCAGGTGACACATATTATTGTAGCTAATCGTGTCACCATGGATAAAAGAGATGTGTGTCCATATAGCACATGGAAGGGATGAGGGAGTCCCAGCTATCACTAGAGCTACAAAGGGACAGACATGCATTCCTTGTTGGTGCTCCATGGCCTCTCCTGTGTTGTGCATAGGTTATGGTAACTTCATTACAGGAGTGTCATCAGGTGAGTGAGGTTTGCAAAGGTTTACCATTGTCATGAAAAACATAGACTAAGAGTTTTCTTAAATGACAACCTCAAAAATTTAAAACAGGGCGTGGGGGTGTATGATTGCAATCCCAGCACTCAGGAAGACCACAAATTTGAGGCTAGCCTGGCCTATACAGTGAAGCTACAACTCAAAAAAAAAAAAAAATCTAATAAAACATCTCTCCCCACAAAATAAAAGGTACTTTAGGTAACTTCCATATAGAATCAACCAGATATATTATTGCATTAAAAAAAAAAAAGTGGCATCCTATGCAACACGACAAAGCTCTTATTCAATGCTCTAAAAATGTCCCCAGATGAATCACACAAAAACCCTGTATGACCAGGGTGCTCTCATTTCTGCATATCACAGTCCAAGCGCATGAAGGTCAGTCTGTACACCTGCTCTTAAACCGATGAATGAGTCTGAGGAGTAAGATAGCTCGGCTCCTCCAGCCACCAGCTTCCTCTCCTCTCCGCCCCCCCCCATCTCCCTTCTTTGTTTCTTGACAGGGTTTTGATTTGTACCCCAGGCTAACCCACAGCACATTCCTCCTCCTCCTGCCTCCTGAGTGTGATTCCAGGCATGTGCTACCACACAGTTTGAGACTTGGGTTTTGCCTACGCCAATGCCATCTTAAATGAGTCTGGTTACATCTGACCTCAAAAGCTAAGCAAAAATGAAAAAATGAGCCTGGTTACTAACTGAGTGGGAACATTTTAATTTTTAATTTATAGAGATTTTTTTAAAAATAACCTTTATTACTGAGATCAACACACACCACACACCACATACACATATTTTTGAAAGTTGTACACAGGAAGAAAAATAAGAAAGGAACTAACTAGATTAGGTAGTACATATGTTTACTCAAGAGAAAGTGAAGTCATCTAGACTAGCAGAGTGTTCTAGAAGTCACTAAAAATATAGACAGAAAGGAAAAATAGAATAATTTTCAAGAGAAACAACTTGAGAGTAAAAACTGCAGGCTGGGGAGATAGCTCTGGAGGTAAAGAGCTTGCTGCCAAGGCGTGCGGGACCTGAGCGCAGATCGCTAGCATTCAAGGAAAGCCAGGGTGGGCCTGGGTCACCAGCACCCACGTGAAAAGCCAAGTGTGTTGGGTGCTTCCTGAAGGTGGAGACAGGCAGACAGCAGGGCTTACTGGGGGCATCTGAGGTGAGACCGGAAGTGCTAGGTTCAGGAGAATGATTGGAAAGATTGTAGAAAACAAATGATGCTGACCTGTAGCCTCTACCACATGTGCATGAGCACACACACACACAAACACACACCACACAATACACACTCACCATACACACCACATACATACACACCACACACACACACACACCACACACATATATACCACACACACATACCATGCACACACACACCACACACACATACACACCACACACACACACACACCACACACATATATACCACACACACATACCATGCACACACACACCACACCCACATACACACCACACACACCACACACACTCACCACACACCACATACACACCACACATCACACACATCATACACACACACACACACATACCACACACATATATACCACACACACATACCATGCACACACATACCACACACACACCACACACACATACACATAACACACACCACATGCCACACACACACACCATACCACACACACATCACACTCCTGGAGCCTCACACAACTGAACTGGCTCCTTTCACAGTGACTGATAGCTGCCTCGCCTGAGAGTTGCTGTGTCTTTGTAAGTCATGGTGATCTTCACATTATGCCACTCTGTAAGGAAGGTTCCCTGTCCCTCTGGAACTTGACAAGTAAAGTCAGCCTGGCCTTACAACATTCTTTTTAATCTGTTCCTCCACTCACAGCCTAATGAGTGGAAGGGAAGTTAGCTATCAGGCCTTGAAATCCAGAAAGCACACGAGGGTAGCCCCTTCAACAGAGGCCTACTCTGACTAACTTTCCTCCCCAAACCAACAGAAGCAGAAGAGAAAGACAGAGAAAATGACAGTGACAGCAAAAGTAAGCTCAGGACAGGTGACAAGACAGACAACAGCCTGTGGTCCTGGGCCTGTCTTGACTGTCCTGCTGATGGACTCAGGAAGCTTGTAGCATCTCTGGTGAAGTTGCAGTTGTCTAGTAAGGCACTCTGTGCTTCCCACAGACCTCTCACAAAAAGTGTTGGAGGCAACAGAGAAACTATGCACACTTAGGCTGAAATGAGACACATAAAACCAATGCGACCTAAAACCTTGAACACGCCCTGAACTGTGCCTCTTACAAACCCACCTTATAACCTTGAAAAAGTCTTCGCTATTTAGTCTCGTTATAATACTCTTTGGGTAGTATTGGAAAAGTAATTGAAAAGTGTGTGGTGTGTATGTGTATGTGTGTACAGGCATGCGTATGTGTTGGGGGCTGGAGAGACCACTCAGTGGTTAAGAGCTTGTGTTGCTCTTTTAGTGGACCAGGGCTCAATTCCCAGCACCCCCGTGGTGGCTTGCAACCATTTATAACTCCAGTTTCAGGGAACCCAACACCTTTTTCTGACCTTCACAGGCACCAGATTTATATATGTACAAACATTTATTTTATTTTATTTTATTTTATTTTATTTTATTTTATTTTATTTTATTTTTGGTTTCTTCGAGACAGGGTTTCTCTGTATAGCCCTGGCTGTCCTGGAACTCACTCTGTAGACCAGGTTGGCCTTGAACTCAGAAATCCACCTGCCTTTGCCTCCCAAGTGCTGGGATTAAAGGCGTGCACCACCACCACCCGGCTATGTACAAACATTTATATATGTAAAATAAAAAGTGTGTGTGTGTGTGTGTGTGTGTGTGTGTGTGTGTGTGTGTGTGTCTGTCTGTCTGTCTGTCTGTCTGTCTCCTGGGTATTCTCAGCAACCCTTAGAGGGATCACTTGAAAACTACTAAAATCCTCTATAAACCTGCTGTAAAGACACTTAAGTTTGACTCTCATTCACAAGGCCACAGTCATGCGTGGGAGTGTCTCACTGTTTCCCCAAAGCGCCTGTCTCTATTAACCCCTGGGCCTAATCTATGTTAGAAATGTACTTAATATCCAATTCTGCTTCTACTAGCTTTCATTCATGGAAGCCACACATCCTGGTTCTGCCTGGATGGAGGTCCCTAAGGGCCAGAGAACTCTTGTGGATGCTTTGGGAGATGGGGGGAACTATGCTTCTCTCCCTGTTGTCCACAATGAACCTTTTCCCTCGCACATTAAGTTCGTTAGTTGACTTCATGGTCTCATCCATTTCTGTCCCAGGGGCTGGGAAGTCTGGACTTACAGTCTAGGAGCTCTGCTGACCCTGAGGCATGAGGAGGCAGGCACCTAGCCCATACGTTTGATCACCATCTGTCTTCAAAGTTGGTGGATGGAACTGCCTGATGGGGCTGCGGGTCTAACAAATATGACGATACCTTTGTCTGATGTCTTCTCAGAGGGCAGGATGACACTGACAACCTTGGCAAAGCATTTCAGGTGCCATGTGACATTCACAATATCCACCTTCAAGTCTTGGGCAGCAACCTGGGTCAAATGAGGTCTGGGGACTGGAAGCAAGTCTGCAGAGTGTGACGTGTCACTCGGACTCCCTTCCCCGCCCCAGTCTTAAATCTTCTTACTCTTCCGGATTAGGAGGTACATTCCTCAAGCCAGCCTGACAAGCCTGAGCTCCTTAACCCAGAAACAAGAGAGTGCTGACCCCACAGAGACCAGTTGCAGGGTGCCAGCTGCTCCAGCTGCTCCGTAAGAGCCACAAAGGGTGCTGCTCCCTGCAGCCCTCACAGAGGCCTCTTCTGTTTGCAAAACTTGGTTGAAATATCCTGCTTTTCCCATGGACAGAATCCCCTCAGGGTGTAGCTGAGGCAATTGTTAATCTACATTCCCAGATCATTCTTCAGTGAACCTAAGGTGCTTGAGTGTATTAAGTGGCTACTAAATCTGTGAATATTTGCATAGAAATCTATACCCAGTTCCCTTTCCTACATCCAGTAGGAAGTATAAAATAATAAACTATATTTAAAAAGTGGAAGTTCACAGTTTCAGGGTAAGCAAGTAGAACATAGCACTCGATGCCTTGCAAATTTTTATTCTCCCTGACAGCATCTTGTAGTGAGAATTTTGTAATTTTGGTTCCTAAAAATAATAATAATAATAATAATAATAAAACACACACACACACACAGAAATATTATATGAATAAGTTTTTGTTTTAATCCCAGGTGTTGGCGGTTTTTTGTCTAGGCTCCACCCCACAGTTACCTGGCAACAGCCAGGTATGCCTGACTCACTGTAAAAGGGGCTGCTTGCCCCCTTCTCTCTCTCTTCTTCTCCTACTCTTGCTCCCTCTCCTT
>NW_022196905.1:84482368-84499611 GCF_008632895.1 Mastomys coucha
CTACTCTCTCTCTTTCTCTCTCTGCCTTTTTCTGTCTCTATTCCCTCAACTCCCCTCCCCATTCCCTGAATAAACTCTATTCTATACTACACCATCGAGTGGCTGGTCCCTGAGGGGAAAGAGATGCCTCAGCATGGACTTGCAGTGGCATCCCTTCCACATACCTGACTGCACACCCACCAAACATATTCCTCCTCTCCTTACCTTTTTATAAAACACAACACCAGGTGTTGTGATATAGGGCTGCTCTAGCAGAAGCAGACATTTTCTTTGTGATGTTTGGAATTCTGGGGACTTTTTAGAGGATATATAAATGCTAAAGCCCTGACAGGTGGGTTGTTGGTTGATTGCTGTTGGTTATGGTTTGTTAAGTAGAAACAACAAGAAGAAATTAGATATCCTGACAGCAAAGATCAAACTTGCCCCAAGGGACTTGACACCCCTAATCATCAGGAAGCAGTCTAAGGATGACATCACCTCTTTCCCTTCTATCCTTTTCTCTCTCCTATCTAGTTTTTAGGGAGTTGAAGGGTGGAAGAAAAAAGAACCCACGAAGTCGCCCAAGTGAAGCTAGCATTTTTTGACATTTTATTAACAAACGATAAAGAATGACAGGAAATTATTTGGTGTCATATACTTTTCAAAAGCAGTAAGAAAGTAGCTTCATTTTTAATAAGGCCCACATTAAAAAAAATACATTAGAAGTTTACAAAAAGTGAGTGCCTACTAAACAGAAACACAAAATCAAAAGTCGTAGTATCTTCAAGCAAATTCTACTCAAATTAGAGGTTTCTGCTCTTCAGAGAAAACTTTTGTTCATTTATTTATCTATTTATTTATTTACTTAGTGGTGCAAACTCTGTCACTTAAACCTCACCCCAGCCTTAGGAGAAATTTTCTTAACTTGGGCTTGTTCACAAGCCCTCCCTCCGCATGACGGCCATCTTGTCTGGTCCCTTCTTCAGTGGAAAAACAGGAGTGTGAACACAGAATCACAGGACACTTGTGACTGGTTGGGTGCAGCCTGAGACCCGTTATGTGAGTTGTTCAAGCCAGGGTGGGCTGTTAATGAACCCCAAGGGGACCAGGAAGTTAAGAGGATCAAAACAGTGGGCTGCTCTCCTCTTCCTCCAGATGTGTGCCCGAGAGATCGCCTCCACAGGCAGAAAAATTCTGTGAGGAAAAGCTCCGTGAGAAGGGAGCCCAGTTGCCTAGGAAACGGTACAGTACTTCCAGTTGTAGACTTCTAAATGCAGCTTTTGACAATAAATCACCTGGTAAGGGAGAAAAAAATACATGATTTAATTCAAACAGTAGTGCTTTTTACATTCCCATGATAAAAGATTGACCTAACTATCAGGCCAGGCTTAACAATTCAGATGCCTGAGCACAAGAGCCCTGACAACTGGTGCTATTCAGAGGTGGAGTTCAGGGACACAGGAAGGAGACTCCTGTCTCAGTCTTTCTCTTTCCCATGAGCTCCCTGGTAAATTCTGTATTGGTCCTTTGCCTTCAGGATCTGCCTTCTGATGCTCAAAGATACTGGGCCTCATGTTTGCTCTGGAGACATACCGGTCCTCCTAAATAATCTGCCCCTCTATACGTGAGCAGGTGACAGCTGGGCGGAGATGCTGAGAGAGTTCAGTGTCATATAAACTCTTTAAAATAAAATACCTACGGATTGGGTATCATATGCTAAATGCTTGTCAGAATCTGTAATGTACTTTTAAGTCTTCGGGAGCTCACCACTGTCTGTGAGAAGCATTTGCCACCCCACCCAAGCAGTAACAAACTGTCAAATTCTTCACAGCACGGGCATACCTGCTTACTTTCAGCTCAGGTTTCTGATCATGGTCATGTACTTGTCGGGCTCTGCAGCGCTCATCACTGTAGTATATATTGTGTAGCTGAAATAACAAGACAAATTCTTCTATGAGTCACCTTTGCAAATATGATGCTCTCCACATCTCCTGGGACACAGGACAAGGATGCAGGATAAGGATGCAAAGAGGCAGAATGTTTAAAACATAAACCAAGAGATCTAAGAGGTTTGTCTTCCTATTCTGAAACACCATTGAAAGCAGAATTGGACTTCTTAGTTCTGATTCCTCAAAGTTCACGCAAGTAGCAGTCAGTCCATTTGTGAAACTACCTCTAGCAGGACCGCTGCCTGTTCTTTGCTTGAAAGCGGCCCCTCCCAACTTCTTGCACAGTTGCCCTTCAGAGCAAACTAAGCTTCCTTTGCCTTCCCCTTAGAAGAGTATGTGAGGAAGATCTCCAGGCCAGAGAAACCCTAGCTCACAGATCGCCACAGTCAATACCACAGGCTAAAAGAGGGAGGAATAATAACTACTAATATCAGCAATAATATAAAAAACAATACTAAAAAAAAAAAAACCTTTTTTATTGTTTTGTTTTTGAGACAGGGTTTCTCTGTGTAGCCCTGTCCTGGCTGTCCTGGAACTCACTCTGTAGACAAGGCTGGCTTCAGACTCACAGAGATCCACCTGGCTAACAGTATTTCTAAAAACCAAAAGAACAGATACGTAAAAAAGAGAAATATCACAGTGAGCTGTTAGCAGGAGGAAGAGGAGCTTAAGAGTGGAGAGCAGAAACTAAGGTGACAAACATTTAGTCCTTACAGGAACTCGTGAGGACTGTCCCCATGCAGACTGAGGGGCAAACATGTCACCACCCACCGTCTTCCACCACTATCCCTGTGCACATTATTTAAATCATGCTTTTTATTTTTAAAAAATTTGGATGCCAAAGACAACCAGGCATAATGATGCCTAGGTGAAATGGAATAATCCTTTTAACTGGAGCCTAAAAAAGTCCCAGATGTTTTAATCACCTTGAGAAGAGGGAGTTTATTTGTGTTTTTTCCACAGAATGCAGAATCCATAATCTAGATCCCAGAAAGACTGGTCCAACTGGCCCTGCCTCTCTCGAACACAAAGATTCGACAAGAAGAAGAAGGAGAAAGAGAAGGAGAAGGAGAAGAAGGAGAAGGAGAGAGTACTGCAAGACATTCGAGTCTTATGCGGTCTGCAGACCCCCTCACCCCCACCCAGAGTGCTCAGGCGGGGGTGGGGGGGGAGTGCAGCACTCAGTCCAGAAGAGATGGCTGCTGCTTTAGACCCATAGCCGCCTGACCTTTTCTTTTTCATTTGTAATGACCGTAAAGGTCTGATGCCATTTTTGAGAATACACATGCATTCAGATTCTGCACTTCCTTGTGTCATGTTTGTTTTGACGTTCGCTGAATTTTTTGCCCACTTGGCCAGAACTCTACTTCTCCCGCGGACTGAGGGATCTCCGCAACAATCCCAGTCCGTGGCACACTACCCAGGTTACCCCATCTTCTTGGCTTTAGTTTGTTTTTCTTGAATTCCTTGCCTGATTGTGGCATGTTTACTTGCCCCTCCTCCTCCTCAAACTAGAACATCTTTTTCCTTTGCTTTGCTCACTATGATCTCCCTCAGTGATATCTCCCCCACCCACCCTATATCCCACTCCACCCCCATTTCCCCATAACCGACCTCTCCTCCCCACCCCCCCGCCCCCAGGCCAGGCTGTGTGTGAGGTCGTATCAAGGTAACTGAAAGGCAGGCTAAAGCCTGGCAGCCCGCCTTCATTTTGCTTTGGATCACTGCTGTCCACTGCTCCCCTCTGCACAAAGACACGTTCATCTGTCAGGGAGTGCTCATCTAGAAACTGATGCTTACTAAACTACAACTCGTTTCAAGGTTTAACTCTGCAGAACCAAGCCAGGCAGTGGTGGCACATGCCTTTAATCCCAGCACTTGGGAGGCAGAGGCAGGCAGATTTCTGAGTTCGAGGTCAGCCTGGTCAAGAGTGAGTTCCAGGACAGCCAGGACTATACAGAGAAACCCTGCCTCAAAAAAACAAAAAAACCCTGCAGAACCAGAATGGGGACAGTGAGCAGCCAGACCACGCCCTCACCAGGAGGAGCTACTCTGGATATCGGACTCCATTCTTCCTCTATTTAAATTTAGCTGCCCACAGTGCTTTGAAGACCAGCTCTAACTCACAGAGTCCTTCCCCGCATGCCTATTGAAACTACTCTCTCTGCTTTCCCTCCGTGCTTTAACTGGCATGTAGGACAGGTGGCTGGGCTAGCTTTTGGAAGCTGCTAGTGCTAGGGTTTTTGGTCTGAAACTCAGGTTACCTGGCCACAGTAACATTTGTCCTGGTGAAAGTGAAGGGATATGCTGAGCATGTAACTTACTTGTTATAAACAGGAAACACGGATAAAACCTGCAGAGGAAAAAAAAACCAATGAAGATATTAAAAGATAGAAGAAACGCAATAGAGTAGGTATAAGAATATAACCACTGGCCCTGTGAGATGGCTCAGCAGGTAAAGGAGCTTGCTGCCAAGTCTGCCAAGCCTAAAGATCTGGAACCCACATGGTAGGAAGAGAAAACCAACTCCCACAAATTATTCTTTGACTTCCTTGAGAATGGTGTACAATGAACACATGCACACTCATACACATACCACACACACACACACACACACACACAGCACACATACCACACACACACACACACACACACACAGCACACATACCACGTACACACACACACTTTATATATATATATAAAAGAAGAATATTGCCAGGATAATTCAGCCCCTGTCCTTTCTTTTTAAAACAATGAACATATTAAAGCTATGCTTATTTCTCTCAATATGAAGACAAACTTGGGTGAAGGCAGATACTCTAACCTACACAGAGCAAATTCAGAAGACATCGTGTGGCTTTTAAAAATGTTTTCCATATTTGCCACAACCTTTTCCTAATTTTAGAGGAAGTCTACACCCCAGAAAGATAAGCATTGAAAGAGTTACCTGGAAGAGGGTCTCCAGGCTGAGGTGAGCTTGACCCGTGGCATTTAAGGCTTTGATGGCTGGTGTCCTGGAAAAACAATGGGCAACAGTCCCTAGATGCTTCTGCAAACCCTGAGTCTCAGCAGATGTCATTTTGAGAGGCTCAGGGCAAGGCCCAGACTCTCCTCAAAACAGATTCCAGCTCCCAAGCTTCCTCCCTGTGTCTGCTGGGTCCCACTGTAGTGGGGTTCATTCCGCTGGACGTCCTCAACCCAATGCTCAAGAAAACTGGGGCAGTTGCTGCAGAAATCAACCATTGCCAAACATGTGGGGCAGCAGAGATGAGTGAGGCATCCTTACTTCCAGTAACCAGATGACTCATAGGGTTTCTACATTAGAAAGGGTGATGCAAGCCCTTGTATTAGCAGACTAATTGACTAATTGGTTTGTGGAAAATGATTTCCTTCCAAATAGAGCCTTACAACAGAAGTCCATTAGTGAGCCCCTCCCTTGTACTGTAGGTAGCTGAGCAAAGGCCCTGGTGGCCCCACGGAGTCATTGGTGGGGTTCATGATAGGATCCAGTGTTCCTTGACCCTCATTCCTCCAGCCAATGCCACCTAGTAAGATGTCCTCCCCACTGCTCCTCCACACCCCATCCAGGCCCTGGGGAGACAGCACCTGGAGGCCTCTCCTTTCTCTGTTGTAGGAAGGGGACAGTCTCCTGACCATGAGAAACACTGGATGTCTATGTGTAGGGCTTGGTATCATGCCCCCGATCCTTGTACCTGGGAGGCCGAGGCAGGAGGATTTTGAGGGTAGCCTAGACTTTAAAGTGGGTTCCACACTAGCATAGTAAGGATCTGTCTCCATGAAACAGAACAAAACCCCAAAAAGAATCTACCTCCGGTCATCCCTCTTGGGTACAGGTTTCCAATGGTCATAATTTGTCTCAACTCGGAACCACCTGCAGAAGAGTACATTAACTTAATCTTATCCAGCCACATTCAGAAGAAATACTCAACATAAAAATAACTCCTATTTCAGCAAACAAAGACTTGATAAAAAGACTGTAATTCTACTCACTCTCCATTCAGAGGGTCAAGAGGCCAAATGTCCGCCGGGCCACCTCTGTCCCTGGTGATGACTACTCCCTCCTTGGGCGATGTGCCCCCAACGATATAATAAACATCAGCAATGAGGGGAGTCTTGGCCAGAGTGTAAACAGCTGCTTCAAAGCTTTCTGACTCACTCAGGGTCTAAACAAAAGAGACAAACCGGTATCGACAACTCCGTCCAAGGAAAAGGCCCATATTGCAGGACACACATTCTGAAGAGTAAGTAACCTCCTTATGCTAAGCCACGGCTGTAACCTGTAACTCCTCTAGCTCAATCCTGTGGTCATGGGGACTCCCAAGGGGAGAACAAAACAATAGTGACAAACTCCTAAGCTCTGGCTGAGGAATTTCCAACAGCAGCAGGGATTTCTCTAGATTAGCTTGTCAGCCAGTCCTACACTTGGCTCTCCTAGACTTGGTATGAGACAGACCACACCTTCCATCCGTTGGTTCTCCTATAGGCATGGTTTGAACATTAGTCTGTTCTAGGCTATGTGCTGGAGGGGAGCCAGGATCTCATTCTTGCTCTCAGGAAACTTTCCAATTGTTGGGCCCTATTTGGCCCTGGTTTGGACCTTGAGGGCAAACCCGAGCCTGGCTAGTTTTGTAAACTGTCTTATCTGCTTAAGCCTGCCTTTGCCTAGCTCCTGCTGACATAGAGTAACTTAGTTGGCTCCATCAATCACCTCGTACCCTTTGTCAACTTTCCCCTCCCCCTACATCATCTCACCTCAGCAAAAACTCCACCTCCTCTCTCAGCCCTTTATAAAGAAAAGATCGATACAATAAAACGAGTCCCTGCTTTGACAGACTCCCAGCTCAGGGTGGTTATTCTCTGGAATGCAGGAGATCCGAGCCGGGATGAGATACTCATCATCCCGTTCAGCCCCTAGAGGCTCAGCTGAACCGGTTCTCTCTCTCTCCTGGTTCTGCCCTTAGAGAGCCCAGCATCTAATAACACAAAGACAGTCACCAGGCAACAGTGACAGTAAAGAAGGAAACCACAGCAGGCAACCCATCTGGAGCCCAAGAGCTCAAGGACCAAGAGACAAACAGGAGTCCCATTGTGAGAGCGGCTGCAGGCTGCAGAGTGGTTATGGGACTGAGTTTCAGGCCAATGGACTCAACTGACAATGGCTTGGAAATGTGGCATTGTGACAAGGGAATGAAGGGACAAAGACGTGCAAAAGTCTGAGGGAGCAGGGAAGGGATCACTTTCCAACTCCCCGCTTTGTTTGGGCTCCTTCAATAAACTGAATTGCTGAGAACACCCTGCGGCAGGACCTTGCCACCCCCACCCCCCACCTCCATGACCACTCCTGGTCACTTTCTGAGAGGAATCCATTTTATAGTCACCATCCCATTAAGACACAGGGCTAGGAAAGGGACCAGATGGCAGGACAATTCAGAAGATAAGGTCACCAAAAGCTCTCTCACATGGCACATAAGCCACAAGACCCTGACAAGGGCATTGAGAGCTCCCCAGCCTGGTAGGTATTGCTGGAAAGATGAGATATCTTTATTACTCTCTCTACATTCCTTTCGAGTGGCCTCTCCGTCTCCACTCACCCCTCCCTTATCCCCTTTCTCTTCCTGTACAGCACCTGGGCGCCTCTGTACAAATCCGAGCTGAGCAATGCACAAATCACACCAGATTTTTGTCTATCGAAATAGTACAGAACTGGTTAAAACCTGCCCTGTTACTGGGCAGTACCCAGCTTTATTGCTGATGTTTACGATGGAAACACAGATGTATCTGGAAACTCTAAAATGCTTCTTCTAAGGGGGTAGGGGTCGTGTGAAGGAGGTGAAGCTGTGCAGCGTGGTCACTCTGTTTAGACAAGCTTGGGTCCCGGGTGGAGTCTGCGCTATAAGCTACTCACTTTGCGGATAAGCCAGCTGACGGGGGAGTGTCCCAGAGAAAGTGCTGCGATCATATTCTCCCACCACCAGCCTTTATCTGTGTGCATAAAGAAGCATCAATCAGCCCATGGTCCAAACACCATCCACATTAAAAATAGTCATCATTAATAAAATTTTTATGACATCTATTTACATACTTATCTTTACTGTGTATTTAGGTATGGGTGCACGCATGTCACAGCATGTACGTGGGTGTCAGAGTCAGTTTTCTTCTTCTACTATGTTGGTCCTGGGAAATCAAACTCGGGTTCTCAGACTTGGCTGCACCTGCCTTTATCTGCTGCGTCATCTAGCTGGCCCCCATTCACAAAATTTGTTTTCTTTCCAACATTATAAGCTAATGTGAAAGAAATTTTAGCTAATAAAGGGTAATTTTACTAGTATCCAGCTTTTGAAGGCCTGAATTTCTTCCTTAAAATTTATATATTTATTTAGTGTCGGTTGGAGACGAGGGGAGGTGTTATGTGCACGTGCCCATGTGCCACAGTCTATGTGGAGGTAAAAGGACAACTTGAGGAAGTTTGTTCTCTCTCCTTCTGTCTGGGTCCCAAGAATCCATATCATTAGGCTCGACAAGAAGTGCCTTTGCTGGATGAACCATCTCAGTGGCTCTAAGCCTGAGAGTCAACCAATCATAAAAACACAAGTGAATGTATATATTCATACAATGGCTATAGATATCTTCTAATACACAAAAGCATGCAGATATTCACTGATTTTTCTCTTTTCTCTTTCCTTTCTTTCTTCTTACTTTTTGAGATTGGATCTTCCTACGTAGTCCAAGGCAGACTTCTAAGGGGATACTCTTCTGCCTCAGCCTCCAGGTGTGGGATACAGACATGTGCCACCATGCTTAGCTCCCCTCAGGTTTTGAAAACAGAATCTTTTGTGTCTGATACAATAGTGATTATGCTAGATAAAGTCTAGAGTGATAGGTATCACTCTAGCAATAATTATCTCAGACAAGTTTACATTTTATTCCTTTCAAGGGAAGCTGCCCAACAGAGATTAGGGAGAATGTAGTGAACTTGTCCTTCTGGGTAGCTTATAGTTTTGGTTGTGAGCCTAGCCTTTAAGAGTTGAGTCATGCCGGGTGGTGGTGGCATATGCCTATAATCCCAGCACTTGGGAGGCAGAGGCAGGCGGATTTCTGAGTTCGAGGCCAGCCTGGTCTACAGAGTGAGTTCCAGGACAGCCAGGTCTACACAGAAAAACCCTGTCTCGAAAAACAAAACAAAACAAAAAAAATCCAAAAAAAAAAAACAAAAAAAACAAAAAAAAAAGAGTTGAGTCATCTCACCAGTCCTTTCTGACATATCTTTAAGCAAGTTTAAATATGACAGCATTTTATCAAATTTGTACATTACAGACTAACTCTGTTACTTTAAATTGTTCATGTTCCAATAGTCACTTTAACAAACATCTTAATTCACAAGACAATGGAATCAAAGTCTGTCAAAGCCTGTCATTTAAATAAACATATATATTTGCAGACATCATACTTAAAAACAAAACAACAACAAAAAACTACCTGCTAGCCTGGTCATGCTGTGGTCTAGATATGCTAGCTGAAGCTGGCTGAGACTGGCTGAGACTCAGATTCACTCATGACTGATGCTTGAAAAAAATGTTGAATAAATACACGGGGATAAAAAGTTGAATACTATGAATGAAACAGGGGAGAGGAAGAAGGAGGAGGAGGAGGAAAGGGAGGAGGAGAAGGAGGAAGAAGAGGAAGAGGAAGAGAAAGAGGAGGAGGAGGAAGAGGAGGAAGAGGAAGAAGAGAAGGAGGAGGAGGAAGAGGAAGAGGAGGAGGAGGAAGAGGAGGAAGAGGAAGAGGAGGAGGAGGAAGAGGAAGAGGAAGAGGAGGAGGAGGAAGAAGAAGAAGAGAAGGAGGGAGAAGAGGAGAAGGAGGAAGAGGAGGTAGAAGAGGAGGAGGAGGAAGAAGAGGAAGAGGAAGGAGAGAAGGAGGAGGAGGAAGAGGAAGGAGGGAAGGAGGAGGGAGAAGAGGAAGAGGAAGAGGAGAGTAAACCTATCCAAATGAGTCAATAACAGCATGATGCTGGTCAAGGGTCATCAGAAGAGGAATGTCATGTGAATGCTCTTTGTCCTTACCACCAAATTCCTAGGGACAGCTGCAAGAGGTTGCCTCTCTGGGCATTCCACATATTATGGAACTGAACAGTGTTGCCTTTTGGTTTGGGCAATGATGTGAAGTTGTTAGCTAACAGAACAACTTAACTAACTGGCCCAGGTCCCGGGAGATCAGCCTGAGAAAGCCCTTTTCCACTCATCAGCTACCACTTCACTTTGTAGCCTCAGTTTCCAGCCCTGTATCCTGCATGGTCTCTAGGATCAGCTTTGCCTACTTCAGTGAGAAAATGTTTGAGTACCTGCATGTTAAATCCAAGAGGTTCACAAATGTTGTTTATGGAAAGGAAAATGGATCTCTGGATGAATTCAATAGCTCCCCCCACCCCCACCCATGTTCTTCTGACTCTGTCTTAATCCAACACAGTCCTATCTCTACTGAGAGGCCAAAGTAAGGGTCAAAAACATAAACTAGGCCTAGGCATGGTGATGCTTCTGCAATCCCAGCATCCAGGAGGCTGAAACAAGAGGATCCTAGTGTTTTGGGGAAGGAGGCAGACAGAGAGGAGGGTGAGGGAGAGACCCAGACACAGGCAGACACATACAGGGACACACACATAGATGGAGGAGGGAGGAAGGAGGGACGAAGGAGAGAGAGAAGGAGAGGGCTAGAGATCTGTTCACTAAAACTTGCCTTTGGTTTCTTTTCTGCTTAAAAATCCAGATGCTCAGTCGGGCGTGGTGGCACATGCCTTTAATCCCAGCCCTCGGGAGGCAGAGGCAGAACGTCTGAGTTTGAGGCCAGCCTAGTTTACAGAGTGAGTTCCAGGACAGCCAGGACTATACAGAGAAACCCTGTCTCGAAAAACCAAAACCCAAAAAAAAAAAAAAAAAAAAAAATCCAGATCCTTGCTCACTATGGTCACGGCCTCCTCTACATCTCTGATTTCCCCCTGCCATAACTACACAGACTTTGTCTCATTTCTTCAGTGTACCAACAGTGACACCCTCGGTCTTTGAGGTACTTTCAGACCACAGAGATAAGAGATAATCTCTGGCCTCTGCAGACCCAGCCTGGTCAAGGGTCAGGGAAGCCCCCACCCCCACCAATGCCTCCGTGCCTTGCATCAGCTCTTCCTTCACTCCTGTGGTTCTAACCAGCACCCAAGATCACCCTCAGCACACACAGGCTACTTTCTGTCTCCTCAGAAAGTGGAAGTCCCTGGTGCTGGAAGGTTCCTTCCACAAATTCTGCTGGTTGAGCCAGTGAAGGAAGCACCCAGAAAACCTCCACAAGGATTTGGTTTGAAATGCTCAAGAGTTTTTCTTAATTACCTCGTTCATCACCAGAAATTGTAAACTTGTGTGGACTTTGACCTGTCCACAGTCCTACATAGCCCACAAAAGTAGTCCCCGTGAATGCAATCTGAAATTGGAAAAAAAAAAAAAAGGTATTACTTTACCATCCAACAGAATATATGCTGAAATCCCATCATTTCCCTATGCTCTGCTGAAGTTTTTGTTAGTTAGTGAGTGAATGAGTTAGTTAGTTGTTGAGACAGGGTTTTACTATGTAGGCCGGGTGGCCCAGAACTTGCTATGTAGGCCAAACTGGACTTGAACTCACAGAGATCTGCTTACCTCTGCCTCTTCTGAGTACTGGGATTAAAGTGTATCCATCATACCTAGCCTCCTGGATTTTTTTTTTTTTTAAGAGGTTGGAACATAACAGAATGAAACTCTGAAATAGCATTCTAGAACACAAGTTCTTAGCCAAATTGGGGGAAGTGTCCATGGACAGAATTCAGCAAATAAAATAGATGGATATCTATCTATCTATCTATCTATCTATCTATCTATCTATCTATCTATCTATCTATCTATCTATCTATTTTTTTCTTGGTTTTTCGAGACAGGGTTTCTCTGTATAGCCCTAGCTGTCCTAGAACTCACTCTGTAGACCAGGCTGGCCTCGAACTCACAGAGATCCACCTGCCTCTGCCTCCCAAGTGCTGGATTTAAAGGCATATGCCACCACCACCCAGCTTGGCTAATCAAGATTTTTATAATCTGAGAAATTAAATAAACCTAGATTAGTATTATTTTTATTTTTAAGACAGTGTTAAAGTTAGGTGTGGTGATGTGTGCCTTTAATCCCAACACTCTGCACCCAGGAGGCAGAGGAAGGCAGATCTCTGTGAGTTTGAGGCCAGTCTTATCTACAGAGTGAGTTTCAGAATAGCCAGGACTACACAGAGAAATCCTGCCTTACTAACAAAACCAAACCAAACTTAATCTTAAATTAACAACCTTGCTAGCAGGGTTTTTCAGATTCACTCCTCCTGGCTGTGAGGTAACTTAGGGTGAGGGAACTATGTGGAGGAAGGCTTTGATTTCTAAATGACCTTTCCCCTAGAGTTCTCAAGTGCCCCCTGGAAGGCTCCCATCTCCATCCCCAGGAGTTGCAATGGGAGTGCATTGACCCAGCGATTGAACAGGAGAGATGGCTCTGTGTTTAAAAGCATATACTGTTCTAACAAAGGACCAGAGTTCAAGTCCCACAAAAGCCTACAAAAGAGTTACAAAGAAACAACTTAAAAAACAAGCAAGCAAACAAACAAACATACAAAAAACACTACCACCACCACCAACAACAAAAACCCCACAAAGCTCTTTTAGAGGATGGAGATGGAGAGATGGCTCAGTGGTCAAGAGTATTTGCAGCTCTTCCAGAGGTCATGGGTTCAGTTCCAGCCCCTCATGGTGGCTTTCAACTCCAGTCCCACAGGATCTACCTCCCTCTTCTGGCCTCCCAGGACACCTTTACACACACATGTGGTGTGCCCACATACACTCAGTCTCACAGACATACACATAAAATAATAAACTAAAATAAAAACTAAAGCTTCTTTCAAATGCAACCGTAGGGGAAAACAAAAGAAACACAAAAAACTCACAATCCTCCTGTCAAGTCATTCTGGTGCTACACCTCAGTCCTGAGGGACACACCCTCACTCACTCACTCCCAAGGAGGAAGGAACAAGGCTCAGAAACCCAAACCACATTTTGCTTGCAATCGTCATTCAGAGAAGCTGTGAGGTGCCTTTCCTGGCAGTTCTGCATTTTATTTCTACATAAATATACTTCCCAATCAGCAATCCCAAGGCGGTCAACATAAACCCTTATCTCCTGATGCTTACAATCTAACCAAGGCTGAACGATGGCCCCTGGGATAAACCCAGCCGGGGCTGAAGGTTGAGGTCTGGTCTGCTTCACTCCTACCTGGTTTAGGGCACGTGAGTCTGGTAGGCCTGAGGTGTTCCTGCTACGCCATCTCTCCGGCCCTGTACAACCTGCTCTGAATTTAGCAAAAACATTTTCTCACTTAAGAGTCCTCTGGGCTGAAACAACACCCAGGCGTAAGCTGGATGGATTTGGGAACAGCCAGTCACCTAAGCACGGTAAACAAAGCCAGCGCACAGACTGTCCTCATGGGACCTCCAGCAGGAGCTAATGAAGCAACAACCATTGGCTAAACACTCATGGTGACCTCATCCAGTTCTTGAATTCTAAGAACATTCCCTCACTATAGAGCATAGAAAAGCCCAAAGTAGTAAACTAACATAACCACTCACCATTGCATAATGATATTTTAGCAGAGTTCCTCTAAGAATTGATTAGGGGTCTGCAGAGAAGGCAGCAGTTAAGAACACTTTGATCTTGCACAGGTCCAGGGTTTGGTTTTGGGAACCTACTCAAGGCAGCTCACAACCACTGTCACCCCAGTTCTGGGACCTGTACCCACTTCTGGCTTCTCCAGACTCCTGTATGCACATGGTCTCACACATTTACACATAAACTAAAAATAAATAAAAAAAATAAGTATTTTTTAAAAGAACTGATTATGTATTGTATTACCACTGTTGCTGCTTACAATTGTGCTTTTGAAGTGAACAAAAAAAAAATGTTGATAATGTCAAAGTAAGTGAACAAAATTGAGAAAGGAGAAACATCCATTAAATATATTAAATACTTCTTGAATCTTTTATGAGAGAAAGGTTTTCTCTATCAGCTGACCAAATGAGTATTCAGTAAATATGTTTCTATTATTTCTGAATCAACCTCAAAATGCAAAGAACAAAGAGAATATACTCCTTGTTGTTAAGGCCAAACCACTCCTCCCCATGCTCCTTCCTGTCGCACAGCAGCCGTGCACTCTGCACACTGCATCACCAGTGATCAACGGTGCTCTTTACATGTGTTCACTCACATGACCATAGCAAATATTAGGCCCCACGTGTGCCTGATGCCGTGGGGTCAAAAGAAGGCAACAAATCCTCTGCAACTGGAATTACGGATGGTTTTCAGGCACCATGAAGGTGCTGGAACTGAACCCAGGTCCTGTGTAAGAGCAGCCAATGTCCTTAGCGACCGCCACCCCAGGATTTTGCCACCGTTTATCCAGACCTACAACAAGCTTCACACAGAGGACTTCATTTAATCATAACAGCGATTTCCATGAAGCAAATGTTAACGTCTCTGAGCTGGAGCCTGTGGACCTGGATTGAGTAATTCTCAATGGAATTGGCAGAAGTGTGCGAACCCAGGACTACCCCACCTTAAAGCTGGGTGTCCCTCGCCACCGTGAACCCCTCTCTGTTCCAGAAGCCGCCTGAACAAGGAGAGCAGATTACACACAATCTTGCAAGACTGATCATGCACCCCAAACAACGTGCCTAAAGGAAACTGGCCTCCTTAAGTCCATGACTCTCGAAACAACTGACCGTTCCTCTTATGGGCACAACTGACATACACCTCACCCAGTTTTTTCACAGGAAGTTGATGGTTTGAGGATTATTTTTAATAGAGGGAAGGAGGGCCTGCATGAGCTGCGGTGCATGTATGGACAGCAGAGGTCAACTTCAATTTCAAGTGTCACATCTTGCCATCCACATTCCTTAAAGTAGGGTCTCTTATTCACCACTGTCTATGCCACACTACCTGGCCTCTCTCAGAGCTTCTCACTGAGTTACACGAGCAATGGAATCACAGATACCTGCTACTAAGTCCAGCTTTGCATGGTTTTGAGGATCCGAACTCTGGTCCTCACACAAGCACAGCAAGAACTTCATCCACTGAGCTGTTTGGCTCTTTCAGGGAAAAGCACCTACGTTAACAGGCCTTGCAAAGGGCTCCTATTCCATTGAGATGCCCTACCGATTTCTGCAGCTCGTTCGCATGATTGTTCCTGCCTTTGATCGCTGCATGTTGTGCGCATGGCTGTTCCTGCCCCTGATCTCTGTATCTTGTGCGCATGGCTGTTCTTGCCCCTGACTGATCTCTGCGTCTCGCGCGCAGGGCTGTACCTGCCCATTCTTTATAAACTGCACGTCCACTGTCAGCTTTCGTAAGGCATTTCCAAAAGGATAGTCCAGGTTCCGGCCATGGTAAATACGGCCTTGGGAGTCTTGGGCCACAATACTGGTGCAGAATCTGAGAAAAGGAAGAGCCCAACATGAATGAAGGCAACAAAAACAAAGACCGTGAGATTTCTGTCTTTAAAACAAACCCTCAAAGCATCAGGTTTTCTTGCTTATCACTGGCATAAGTGCCATAATATGCTCTTGTACAAGAATATGGAACTACAGTTCCAGCTGGAACACAACACATCTAAACCCTGTCATTGGCCTACAGGATGCTGATATGGACATACCAAAGGAGAGTTTCATCTCTGCCCCGCCCCCCATTTTCCCAGTGCATGCAGGGCATAGTTAGACCTCTGAACTCTGTTCATCCCTCTGCTTGCTGGTACATTACCAATTAACACGTTACTACATAACCCAATTATCTAGCCCAAGCTACCCTGTCCCCATTATGCATTGTTAGAGCAAACACACACACACACACACACACACACACACACACACGTAAAAATACTAATTAAAATAATTAAAAGAAACTCCAGGCCAGGCATAGTGACAGAAGCCTTTAAACCCAGAACTTGGGAAGCAGAGGCAGGTAGATATCTGTGAATTTGAGGCCAGTCTGGTCTACATAGACAGTTTCCAGGCCAGACAGGGCAATCCTGTCACAAAAATCAATCTTTTAAACCAACTTTTCTGTATTATCTGATTTTCTGTAATGATTCAAGATTACTTTAAAACATTTTTATTATTTTTTTAAATTTAATTATTTTTAAATTAATATTACATTTATAACTAGGGAAAACCAAGTATTATCTCACTGGTTTGTCTGAAGAAGAAAGCTCGGTGAGGTTTCAACTCTTATTCTGATCTTGACCTGAAAGGCTCCGGTAGGGCTGGGGACCCAGGTGAGTTGGTGAATGGTTAACATTTGTAGAAGTGTTCTCAAAGTTGATATTTTCTAAATGGTGGCAAGGTGACCACAATGTTGCCAAATCATTTTTGGGTATGCCCTGGGATTCACCATCTAGACTAGACTTGCCTCAGACCTAGAGATTTTCCTGCATCTTACTTCCAAGTACCAGAATCAAAGGCATGCACCACCATTCTGGCGTGCAGATCTTTCAATGTGACCTCTCCTGTAGACATGCAGGGGACAAGGGCATGCCTCTGCTTTGGGAGAGGTATGGAGGGCATGGGGACACTTGTGGTGAGCAGCCTTGGAACTCACCAGCTAGGGGACAGTCAGCAAGTGTCCCCTCAGAGGCTTGGTTTCCACATCATAGCAGAGACAACCTCACCTTCCCCACAGGGCTGTGCTCCTGGGCAGCCTGCGCCCGGGGCTCAGCAGTGCACAGTCAGCACTGACCCACACCCAGCCTTCAGGAGTGAGAACAGAGCATTTCCTATCTGAACCTGAGGGTGCTTTAAAAAGAAAAGGAGGCAATTGAAGAAACACCTTAATCTGAGACACAACATTCCAATAATTTTACAGGAATCGTTGCTTTAATCTGCCTGCACCAGAGATGCTCTCTGATTTGTTCATTCAGTAAGCCACAAAAGAGGACATGGTTGGAGGTGGGGAACAGGATGGTAAGTAAGGTTAACCGAGTCCCATTTGAGCACGGACTTTAGCTGAAGCTCCTTTCCCAGGGAAAGGCAATAAAAATAATGCTTCTTAGGAACTGCGCTCCTCCGATGCTGGGGAGTTGCCGCCACAGAACAGTTTGTTAATCCAAGGACATCCCCTCCCTCGTCTTTTTAAAACATCTTTTAAATTAATTAATTAGTTTTGGAGAGAGAGAGAGAGAGAGAGAGAGAGAGAGAGAGAGAGA
>NW_022196905.1:84499621-84506144 GCF_008632895.1 Mastomys coucha
GAGAGAGAGAGAGGGTTTCTCTGAGTAACGACCCTGCCTGTCCTGGAACTTGCTTTGTAAACCATACTAGCCTCCAGTTTGAGTGCCTGCCTCTGCCTCCAGAATGCTGGAATGAAAGGCATATGCCACACATACCTCCATGCTGCTCCTCCTTCTCCTAAGGTAGCCTGACGCTATAAGCACCTACTGGATGTCTATGCAGGGCCTAGCACTTCATAGTCTAAGCACTGTGGAGGCTGAGGCAGGCCAACAGTAGGAGACCATCTCAGTTACACAGGACCACCCTGACTCAGAAAACAAACAAACAATGCCATCAATCATCTGAAAGGCAGAAACCTAGGTGTTCTCTCTTCATCTCAGGACCTGTTGCTGAATCCACAAACGTTTAAGGAGCCTCCTGCACACTGCCTAGGATCAACCGTTCTGCCTCGATGCGGGTGTAGGGTGCCCAGAGGCCTCTCTGGCTTTGGTTCTGGTAAAAGCAGATTCCTGAGGGTTGGAGAGATGGCTTAGCGGTTAAGAGCACTGATTGCTCTTCCAGATGGGCCTGAGTTCAAATCCCAGCAACCACATGGTGTCTCACAAACACCTGTAACGGGATCTGACACCGTCTTCTGGTGTGTCTGAGGACAGCTACAGTGTACTCGTATAAATAAAATAAATCTTTAAAAAAAAAAAAAGCAGACTCCGAAAGAGCAGTGTGAGGATCACACCAAAAGAAAGCCTCACATAAACAAAAGGTGAGCCCCCCTGCAGGGTCATAGCAGGGGCGTGTGGGTGAAGAATACAGTTCCCAAAGTTTCTCGGAGAGTGCATTTTGAGCAGGGTTTTTAGGGAGTGGGCAGGTAGATTTTTACCTTTTTTTTTTTTAAAGATTTATTTATTTATTATATGTAAGTATACTGTAGCTGTCTTCAGACACTCCATAAGAGGGAGTCAGATCTCGTTAAGGGTGGTTGTGAGCCACCATGTAACGGTTGCTGGGATTTGAACTTGGAGCCTTCGGAAGAGCAGTCAGTGCTCTTAACCGCTGAGCCATCTCTCCAGCCCCCAATTTTTACCTTTTTGTAACATGTGGTACCGGAGGACAATGGGATCTTCTTCAGTTGTTTTCTATCTTATTTATATTTGTGTGGGAGAGGGGAGTGTATATGTGTCACAGTGTGCTTCTGGAGGTCAGAGGATAAGCAGCAGGGGTCAATTTTCTCCTTTTGCCACAACGGGTCTCTGAGATTGAACTCAGGAGAACTGGATACACGGTGCTCTTTAACCCTCCAGGCTACCTCCGCGGCCCTCCACGTTACTCTTCGGAGAGATTCACCTATCGAACTTGAAGCAGCAAGTTCCCATAATCCTCCTCTCTTCTCCCACCCCAGTGATTGGCTTACAGTGGCATACCCAGCCAGGGATCTGAATTCAGGTCCACTCTGTCCACAGCAGGCACTCTTTTCTACATAGCCTTCTCCCCAGCTCTTGAGTAGTTTTTGCGAAGTCGCCTCATAAACCACTTGAGACACTGATCTCAGTCAAACAGGGCTTGTTTATTGAACATCCCCCCACCCCAAGACTGATGGATTAGGGATGCAGTCTTAACTTGGGGGCTGAACTGCAATCACTAGCCAGAATCCTATAGAACTTTTAATCCTGAAATCTACAAACGTCTGTGTTAAGTTATTCCACCAACTGGGATTTAGGGGTAGGAAACTTCCTTAGGAACATGTCCTATATTTACCCTGTTCTCATTGGTTGGATGTTCAACTGCGGTGGGGGACCTGCCTTGCCTAACCTTCATGCCTTAACTTTTCTACCAAGATGTACATGTCTCTTTCTGCCAAGTAGAATGTCAATTTCCGGGGAGGCCTTCGAAATGTAAACTTTATTCTATCCCTACTTAAAATGGAAGTCTTATTCCAAATAGCTTCTTATATTGGTGCAGGTGTCTCTTATGTAGGGGTCCGTCCCAGGAGCAGTTTATAAAGGCAAAAAGCCATAAAAACTCATACATAGGCACAGTAAGTACTGCTGGGTGGTTGGTTCGGGTTCAAGCTCATTGTGGCTAATGTACAAAGCAGTTCTAACTGCCCTCCACTGTGATTGATTTCCAAGAACACCAAGGCACGGAACATAACAGAATATGCAACCATCTCCGGCATGAGAGTTTCCTAGTAACAGCACTTGAGTTTCCTTATATCATAAATAACAGTGCAAAATGGCTAGCTAGACAGGTGACAGTTCCTAGGCCTTAACAGTTTGGAAAGTAGGATGCCCTCTAGATCGCTGACAAGATCCCTCCGGAAGTCCACCAGACACATGCTGCTCTGATTTCCCTGGGGAGTCAGAGACCTAAGGTGACTTCCAATCTGCAGTCATTATCTTGTCTTATCTCAAAGCAAACATATCTCCTCTACTCATTGTGGGTGAAATGAGTCCCCAATAAGTGACAATTAATTGACTTTAATCCATCCTAGCATAGGGCACTTACGCGGAAGCCTCATAAGCCAGGTTGACCAAGACACCGTCAGCCAGGCTGAGGTTGAGGAAGTCGCACATGCCACGGATCTCGTCCGTGAAGGGTTGAGGCAGGAAGCTCTCCACCTTCGACACGATTTCTCCAATCATCTCGAGTACCCACTGGGGAACCCTGTCACTAGAAATGAAAAAAACACGAAGCTTGTTTCTCCTCTCAGAGCACGGACAGTGCACCTGTGCGTGGATGAGGGGAGAGGAATGTTAAGAATCTAGATTATTTTCAGAAGCACTGCGCCGTGCTGCTCCATTCCCAATGTTCAAACCGGAGGGAATGAACTGGGCATGGTAATGCGGCTACTCAGGAGGCTGAGGCAGGAGGATTGTAAGTAAGAGCAGCTTATGTTTCACAGCAAGATTTATTTTCTTCCTTCCTTCCTTCCTTCCTTCCTTCCTTTCTTTCTTTCTTTCTTTCTTTCTCTCTTTCTTTCTTCTTCTGTTTTTCTCCCATCAAAACATTTCTATTAATTATTTGGGAATTTCACACAATGCATCCTGATCACACGCTTCCTATTTCTCTCGGGTCCACCCTCCCACCTTTGCCTCGCCCTCTCAAAAAACAAACCAACCAAACCTCCAAATCCAATTTGTATTGTTCATATAAACTCATTGGAGCATAGTCAAACTCCCAGCGAGACTTTCAAGGTGAAAATTATAAGGGCTGAGATACACCCAGTGGTAGAGCAGTCACCACCCCTTCACTGACAAACTCTATGGAGAGAAAGGCCAGCCAGGCTGGTCCAGGATGCGGGCTTTCGTGGGCTGCATGCCCTACGCTAGGTTAGCATTCTGGGTGACACCTTGTGCGTTCTCTGACCCGGAAAACGTATGCTAGACGCGCGCGCCACTGGAGACCCCGAACTTGAGAGCCAACCGGCCTTGCCCGTGTCAGCCACCCGCTGGGCGCAGCGCAGAGCAGTGGGGAGGGCAGCAGTGCAATGGCGCAACAGCGCAGCGGTGAGAGGGCAGGGTGCAGCACCGAGGGAAGAACGGAGCCTGACTGCAAGTTCACCAGACCTGTCCCGCGCTCACCCAATGATCTGCGCCACCGCGGCGCGCAAGAAGTCTGGATCATAGTGCCGCAGCATCGGCAGCCAGAGCTGCTCCGGGACCGCGTCCAGACTGACGTTGAAGAGAGGCGGAGTCCCGGGAACGACAGCCGACAGCCAGGGACCTGACAGCGACAGCAGCAGCAACAGAGCCAGGGCCAGGTGTGCCCCACGGCACGCGGCCCGGGTGCCTAGGGTCCCCATGGCTCGGGCTGCTGTGGCCTCCTCCGGACCAATGAGCCTTTGCAGTCCTGGGGAGGCGGAATGGGAGGCATGGGGCGGTGCTAGCACTGAAGGCGGGGCCTGCGCTAGGTCGCCCCACCCGGACAGGAACCCATGCACTGACACCGCCTCCTGCCCCAGCGGGATCAAGCCTGCTTCTCATTCCCAGCTAGAGGCTGTACCACACCTCTGTGCGCTAAGAGTGTGAGTTTTGATGTGTATGTAGTATGTAGTATGTAAAAGGCCGGGAGTGGATGTAGTTAATAACTTGGTGATCTGTGCTGTATGTAGGGCCAGGCCTCACCGGAACCCCCCAGACGGTCTTTCCTAGACTTCCCAGACTCTTGAGCATTGTTTCTCAGTCAGTAGGACTTATGCTTAGCGGAGCTGTCACATGTACTTTGTAGTTTGGTGACTTTCTATGATATTTGTACGACCAAGACCACACCCGATTCTCCCCACGGCCCTTAAAACGCCCTAAGCTTTATTGTGCACATGGAATTGAGAGAAGTATTACCAGGAAACTTTTTCTCCCCAAAATTGTGCTGTACTTAAACACCTAAAGAATAAATTGCCCAGTTCAGACTCTATTTGAACCAGCGCCAGTGTACTGACTGGTTCTGTGTCAACTTGACACAAAGCAAGAGTGGTCAGAGAAGGAGAGTCAGTTGAGGAAATGCCTCCACGGGACCCAGCTGTAAGGCCTTCCGGTGGGCTGATGATACTGGGTTCTAAAAAGAAAGCAAGCCAAACAAGCCATGAAAATCGAGCTAGTGAGCAGCAACCCTCCATGGATGGCCTCTGTATCAGCTCCTGCTTCCAGGTTCCAGCTTTGCTCAAGATCCTGTCCTGACTTCCTACAATGGTGGACTATGATCTGGAAGTGTAAACCAAATGTGATGGTTTGTATATGCTCAGCCCAGGGAGTGGCATGATTAGAATGTGTGGGCCTGTTGGAGTAGATGTGTCACTGTGGGTGTGGGCTTTAAGACCCTCATCCTAGCTGCCTGGAAGTTAGTCTTCTACTAGCAGCTTTCAGATGAAGATGTTGAACTCTCAGCTCCTCCTGCACCATGCTTGACTGGATGCTGTCATGCTCCCATCTTGGTGATAATGGACTGAACCTCTGAACCTCTGAACCTGTAAGCCAGCCCCAATTAAATGTTATCCTTGCATTGGTCATCATGGTATCTGTTCATAGCAGTAAAACCCTAACTAACACAACCAAATGAACCTTTTCCTCCTCAGCTTGCTTTTTGGTTATGGTGTTTTGTCATAGCAATACAATCCCTAACTAAGACAACTGGCGACTGAGTTGAGTTGAACTGAATCCCTTCTTGCCTGACAGATCGTTTCCCTGCTGGCTGTAGCATTTGCAGAGACACCCACATGGCTCTAAACAATAGAAGATCTAACTGCCTTTTTAGCAGAAAAATAATAAATTATGAATGGTTGAATAAATAATGCAACATTTAAAAAAATGGGAAATTCATTTATGAAGAATTTAATGCTGGGGCTGGGGAGACAACCCACTTGGAAAAGTACCTGCTGCACAAACATGAGAAAACCTGAGCTTGGATCTAGCATCCATGTGAAAAGTCAGGCTTGAGATCCCGGTGCCTGGGAGTCAGAGACTGAAGGACCCCAGGCCAGTCCACCCCAACAGCCTCTTGCTGAGATGGAGCTAAACTGCACATTCAGTTTACCCAAATCAGTGAGCATCATGTTCAGTGAGAGAACAACCCTGCCTCAGAAAAAGGCAGTGGATGTCAGCCTCTAACCTACACACACACACACACACACACACACAGACACACACACACACACACACACACACACACACACGTGCACTGCCTAACACCACACACATAGAAGCTAATGCTGAGTTACAGTCAACAAAAACATAAATTGATACTCTTTATGCCAAATTTTAAGATACTAAATAATACTGTGCTGAACACACACATACACACACCTCTGAGATTAGCAGCTCTTGAGGGAGGAGGGGTCATGGTGAGTGCTTCAGTTCTGCTCATCGGTTCTCTTCTTATACTAAATTTCATTTCTGTAAGGCAGGTTCTTCCTATGTAGTACATGGCCCAGGCTGGCCTCACCCTCCTGCTCCTCCCACTTGAGCCCCGTGTCCTGAGATTACAGGTGTACACCATGATGTCAGCCTCTCATGCTTTCACACACACACACACACACACACACACACACACACACACACACACGCCAGGATATTTACGTTGGATTGGTAAATGTCTCCGCATGCTCTATATTTGTAGATTAAAAAGTCATAGTTATAAAATGCTTTTATCAGGCTGGACAGGTGGTTCAGTGGTTAAGAGCACTGACTGCTCTGCCAGAGGTCCTGAGTTCAATACCCAGCAACCACATGGTGGCTCACAACCATCTGTAATGGGATCTGGTGCCCTCTTCTGGTGTGTCTGAAGACTTCTACAGTGTACTCCTATACACTGAATAAATAAATCTTTCAAATGCTTTTATCTTTTTATTTTTAAGATTTATTTATTTATTATATGTAAGTACACTGTAGCTGTCTTCCGTCGCACCAGACGAGGGCGTCAGATTTCATTACAGATGGTTGTGAGCCACCATGTGGTTCCTAGGATTTGAACTCATGACCTTGCGAAGAGCAGAGCAGTCGGTGCTCTTCCCCGCTGAGCCATCTCACCAGCCCCTCAAATGTTTTTTTTTTTTTT
>NW_022196905.1:84506154-84534589 GCF_008632895.1 Mastomys coucha
TTTTTTTTTTTTTTTGTATTTTTGAGACAGGGTTTCTCTGTGTAGCCCTGGCTGGAACTCACTCTGTAGACCAGGCTGGCCTCACCTCAAATGTTTTTAATCTTAAAAAAAAAAATTCAAGTACCCTTGAAACAGGAAGTTGGGATGAGTGTCTTTACTCCTGATTTCCTCCCCGAGTGATCCTTTCAAACCCCCACTCTAGCAGCCTTCCCTAAAGCGGCAGTTCCCCTTCTGCCCTTCTGTTTTGCAGCCTGGCCCAGTTTCCTTTTAAGGTCCCTCTGATGCTGATTTAGGACTAGCAGGCCCACCCCAACTACCTCTTGCTGAGATGCAACTAGAGCTGTTCCTGGTTCTGCGAAGGATGCTTTGTATAAATGGGTAACATACAAATTGCCAAAATGTCTAAAGCAGGGAAAGAGAAGCCACTCAGATATATCCTTTCCACTCACATCCAGCAACCATTTTCACATGGCCATTTTATTTATAAAAGAAACACCATGGCTGTATGTGCCTCAAGGGAAAACTGTTACTTACAAAAGTGACGTGTTTTCTTACCAGCACTCTGCATTCAAAGAACAATCTTAAGACTTTATAGAAGCCGGGCAGTGGTGGTGCATGCCTTTAATCCCAGCACTTGGGAGGCAGAGGCAGGCAGATTTCTGAGTTCGAGGCCAGCCTGGTCTACAGAGTGAGTTCCAGGACAGCCAGGGCTACACAGAGAAACCCTGTCTTGAAAAACCAAAAAGAGAGAAAAAGAATATATATGTATATATATATATATATATATGTATATATATATATATATATATGTACTCTTATACATATGTTTATTTTATAAAGTCTTTTTTTTTTTCCCCCGAGACTGGGTGTCTCTGTGTATCCTGGCTGTCCTGGAACTCACTCTGTAGAGCAGGCTGGCCTTGAACTCAGAAATCCACCTGCCTCTGTCTCCCAAGTGCTGGGATTAAAGGCGTGTGTCACCACTGCCTGGCTACATATATATTCTTGTACATAAAAATTTTAAATTGAGATATTGTTTAAGCTTCTTGCATTCTGGTTAATTTTCCCAAATTGCCATATGAGTTGATGAAGACATCAATGTGTTCCCCTCCACACTACCCTCTGTGCCATTGAAAGCTTTGGGGGGATGGATGGGGGGCGGGTAGCTCAGTGGGTAAAGCACTTGTTTTTAAGCATGAGAACCTGAGTTTAAATCTCCAACCACTCCTCCCCTACACATGTTCATGCCTGTATTCCCAGAGCTGGAGTGGCGGTGACGGGGAGAAACAGGTGGGTTTCAGGGACCCATTAGTTGGCCGGCCTAGTCAACCAGTGAGCTTCAATTTCAGTGAAAGACTTTCTCAAAGACTCCAGGTATGCACTGGTGCACACATACACAGGACCTCGTGATTCTGCTTTTGAAACAGAGCCATGCTGCCTGGGACTTGCTTCATAGGCCGGGCAGGCTTTGAATGTACAGTCTATGCTCCAGAGCTTCTGCCTTCCGTCATCAGGACGGCAAGTTGCTGAATGCATACCACTGACTGTCCAAAAGCCTACAGCATCTAGGAGTTCGCTAAAGGTGGGCTCTACACCGTGCAGGCTTCCTGCTTAGGTGTATACTGTGATGTGGTTTGTAAAGTTTGCTGAGCTCAATGTCCTTAGCGTTGTGACACCTTTTTGAGTGGGCTCTTGTGTACCTCAGGCAGCTTTCGGGTTTGATAGGAAGTGCTGGTGAAAGACCCCGTAGGGAGACCCCCACTCAAGTCTCGGGAGGACACGCACCCAAGGAATCACAAGAGACTATCTTGATGTAATCACATGAGGCAGTTTAATTTTTGGAGCACTCCGGGCCGACACCACACCTATCTCACGCAGGAGATAGTGGAATCGACCCCCAGGCTCAGGGGTTAGGGGTTTCTATAGGGAAAAGGTCTGGGGGAACAAAGGAATCAGTGTGGTTATACATGATTGGCTAGTTCAAATATTAACTAGTACATGCAGAACAGAGTGAAAAATTCCTAAGCTTGGTGTTAATCTGAGTCAACAGAGCATCTGACCTTAAACCATATCTCAGAGGACCAGATGGCCCACTACTCAGTGTCTGCCCAGACATGTCCTTGCATGCTTTCTCTTCTATATCTTTTTGGCCTGTTAGTAACAGCTTGCTTTTGCCCAGGCTTATTTGGACATATTTGACCTTGGTCCACTGTGTTTTCTTCAAACCTGCAATTTTCTCATTAGCCCAGCACAAGTCTTAAATTTAACTCTTTCACTGGGAACATGGGAGTGTACAACCATGCCTGCCCTTATGGGGTACTGGGAATTGAAACCAGGGACTTGCATATGCTACATAAATGTCCTACCCACTGAGCTTATACACTCAACCTTAGGACTTGTACTTTTATGTCTGTTATGACAATAGCTCAAAATGTTTTATCATTTTTTCTTGTGTTTTCTTACCAGCTACTAAGCCCCATTCCCTAAGGTTGGATGCTAATGCCTGTGTGATCTTAACAGGTGACAACTGAAGATCTGAGACCAAGTCTGTGAATGTGCAAGCAAGGACAATATGCTAATATTGTCATATGGATGCAAAAAAAATTAGACACATTCCAATTTTTGGGACTAATACAAAACAGCTGTAGTATCTATTATATATGTACACACACACACACACACACACACACACACATTTATGTGGGCACATCGCTTGGGTGAAGCACCGAGACACCGCTCAGGGGACGGGAAAAAGCAGTCTGAGACATGGGAGGCCGAGGCTGGAGTTCCCTGACTCCTGGGCATCCAGTCACCTCTGGAAAACCCCACAGAAGAATCAGGAATGAAGGGCAGACCTGCAATGAAGAGCCCAGGACCGGGAGTTCCCAAACTCCTGGACATCAAGGTGCCGCTGGGCCACAGGGAGTTGGGAGGGGTGTGGGGGTTTGAGAACTCCAGCTTAGCTCACTGGCGATGGTCCTTAGCTAGGCCACAGTTGTCTGGGATCACAGAGAAGCCTTCTGCTGGAGACTTAGGCTATAACTCAGTAGTCAAAGGCTTTCTCCATGCTTATCCATACCATTTATTGACTGTTCAGCATGGCAAATGGGCACATAACAACTTCTCAGGGTGGACCAGAGATTAAATACCTTTTGCAGGACATAATGTCCAGGAAGGAAAGCTTATTGGCTAAATCCTCAGAGCCTCTAGATACCTCATTAGCATGGAGAACTCTGTGACCACAGGTCATGTTTCCTGTGTGGGTAGTGTAGCACATGTTCCAGGCCAGGAATCTAGTAGGGGCAGGGAGATGCCTACCGTCTCAGGTGGGTGCCTGGGTGCTGGGGTCTCGGGCCCACTCAACCTTACCAAGTTTCCTGACACAGTCTACTGTCCCTCCCCACACCCCACATACATATACATACACACACACACACACACACACACATTTCATGTCCTATATAGGGACATATGCTGCCTTAAAAACTTTTTTTTTTTAACATTACTAGTGTTTATACTTCCTGTGCATGTTTTGAGACAGAGTGTGTGTCTTTAAATTCTCCATCCCTTCAACCTCAGCCTCATTCTCATTGAGTACTGGGATTATAGTGGGTACCACACATCCAGCTTGTCTCTTAGCTTAAAATAACGTTCACTAACAATTGTTACTTGGGCACGAAATGTTCCCCACAGCCTCACTAGCTGGCAGTGGTGGTTTTGGAGTTCAGAACTTTAGGAACTGGGGGCTGGCCAGGTGTCCTGGGCTGAGGTGCAATGGGGGTTCCAGGCTTTTGTTTTGTCTTCTAGCCCCTGGAGTTGAGGAGTCTTAGTCACACACTGGCACCAGGGAGTTGCCTTCTGCCATCTCTCTCCACAAAGGCTATATTTCTTCACACTGGGAGGTTTTCCCAAGTTGCTTCTTGCCAGATATTTGGTCACAGCAAAAAAGAACGTAACCAATATTCCACCTAAGTATAGTGCGTAATATTGTCCATAGTTAGAGATGCTGCATCCATTCCTGTCATTTAGTAGTACACTGCGGTGATCACTTCCCCAGAAGCTGCGGCAAACGCCGCCAATCAAGTTCCATTTACCTCTTCCTAGCTAGAAAGCAGCCCAGTTCTGTTGGGACAACTATGTCAGAGGTCAAGAGCCCTACTTTTCGCCTTCTCTGAGGAAGGGTGGCCGTGTAACACTCTGCTAGGCTGCAGAATTCTGTGGACTGTTTTCCTAGGAAAAGGAGTCGAAGTTGAGACTTAAGTGCTGAAGAAATAAGCAGTGTATTCAGATGAAAACAAGTGAACCACTGCCACACAGCCATGCTGGACCGGCACTGAAGCCAGACACCGGCCTCAGCATACTGAGGCTCACAAAGCGGTTTGCTATCGGTCCACACCTAGACTTATGGGAGACAATCTCTTATTTGGTTAGGATAAACAACCACAAATGCCTGTTTTCATATAACAGCTCAAAGAAACCAGCATACAGCCATACCACCCTGAACGCACCCGATCTTGTCTGATCTTGGAAGCTAGGCAGGGTTGGGTCTGGTTAGTACTTGGATGGGAGACCGCCTGGGAATACCGGGTGCTGTAGGCTTAGATTAAAAGGTTTTTGTATGCGTATGGGCATTTTGCCTGCATCTATGTCTCTCCAATATACGTGTGCCTGGTGCCCTTAAAGAGGGCACTGGATCCCCTGGAGTTACTTAAGATACCACGTGGGTGCTGGGTCACACAGATTGAGCCAGCTCTCTAGCCCCTGGCTAATGGCACTTTTGAAAACATTGTGTATTGCTGGCAGGGTGCAGGCAGAGTCTTACAGGATGTTTTTAGACATAGACACCGGGAAGCCAGGGAGAGCCCCTAAATCCCACTGTGCCTTGAGGTTGACATCGCAGGCCCCGACAGGCCTGAAGTATAGTGTGGTAGTAGATCACTTGCTCCACATCACGAGAGTCGTTGACTTGATCCTGGTACCATGCGGGTAGGGGTGGGGCTCTTCCTTCTAATTACGGAGAAATTTCACAAGGATGACTGCCACACACCTTTATTTCTCACCGCATTTTTGCTTTTTGGTTTCTTACACAATGACATAAATAAAAACATATACACTGTGAAAGACTCAGAAAGTGAAAGAAAATACAACTCATACATGATCCCCAACACCACCCCCCCAACCCCCTAATATTTGGCACATTTTCCAGATGTTTTCTACAATTGTCTACATGTACACTGGATTATGCTACAAATACTTTTCAGACTTTAGCCACTTACACACTGAGATGAGACTGATAAAGCACACCAGCAGACTGTGCAGGAGAGAACGACAGTCAGCCTTCTAGAAACAGGAGTGTGCTGTGTGACCTCCGCTGAGGCTGCTGCACTCTCAGCAGCCCTTTGCATCTTTACATGGGTGAAAACCAGAGATGACAGGAAAGGCGCATTCCAACCTGACCCAGAGTTCCAGCTGCTGCCAGCTTCCTTCTTTTGGTCAAGCTCTCTCTACTCTCCCTTATTTCATATCCCCACCCCACCGCCAAGCCCCCAGACAGGGTTTTGCTCTCTTGCTATGTAGCCCAGACTGGTCTCAACTCAGAGCTCCCCCTGACCTGCCTCATCCTCCAGTGCTGGGATCCAGGTGTGTATCACCATGCCTGGTAAAGCTTCCTTAAATCTCAAGAAATACACTCCAAACCATGTAAGGAATGAGAGGCTACTTTTTGGGAGACAACATTATCTAGACAGAGTTTAAAAATGTTACATAAAATAATTTAACAGGATACTCAGAACAATTAAATGCTTTAAACTAAAATTTCAATGTAATACTCTATATACATTATAAATTTTCAATGAATTAGAAATTAAAGACAAAATTTGTATTAACTGTAACATCTAAAAATTATACCAATAGCATGTCGACTTAACCACTAGACTCAGGAACTGTGTCCTACAGCGCTGTCCTGCCCATCACACGTAATGGGAATACACGCAACAGAAGCCATGTGCCCTGTTGTACAATGTGACTACTCAGTGTGTGTCTTCTGTGAAATGCCTGGGTCCTGATGAAGCTCAGCTAGATCTTCACACATCATGTTTCCCTCAATGGACTAAAAGTTTCAACATGACACAAAGACAACCACAAACATCCAGCAGTACATAGTTAATATGGATTTTTAAACTAGCTGCCTGAACATTGGGTTTGATGGTTAAAATAAACATAGCAACTATAACTATAAGGAAAAAAGAAAAGAAAAATGCTCCCCCAAACCCAATTTACATAAAGAGAGGTAGGTGGTCTACCATGTACAGAGGGCAACCTTGGCAGGCAGAGGTTAACTCACATGTTCACACAGCTACTGTGCCTACCTCTACAGCATAGGAGGCACTCAGCGAGCCCCAGGAGCACCAGGGAGCACCAGGGAGCAGATGACACTGTCCTATGTGGTTCTTTTTTACCAGTGAAATTTGCTAATGCCACGAATGTGACATGCTGGTATTCTGGATTTATATGCTAAGCCCCTAGCAGCTGGCCATGGTAGAAACTGGCCACGGTAGTGTGTGCCTGAAATCCCAGTGGCTGGGAGCTGAGGGTAGGACTTACAACAAAAGCAAACCAGACAGCAGAGCTGCAGCAAGCTCCAGCTGCTTTCAGAACTGGTGCATAAACAGACACCCGTGAAGAACACAGAAAGAAAGAAGGGACAGTTTCAGGTCTCACATATACAAATTGCACCAGACACTTCCTCCACAGCTGTGCCCAGGCTGCAGGGCAATCCCCTAACAGCGACCTGGGGCACCGTTGGGGATAAACAGTTGGAAGTCGACCTCAGAAGCTGAACAGAGCGATGGAAAGGAAGGCAAACACCAGCAGTTGCTCTCCAGCTGAGGGGCAGAAACCACCCTTTCCTCTAATCTCAGCATGCAACATTTTCTCATGACAAGATTACCTAAGAAGTCTGAGGTAAAAGGTATCAAAAGTGTTTCTAAACCCAGCAGCCTGCATGCAGACTGGGTCTTGCGATGGTTCAAATGTGGCAGTAACAGCGCACACACTGCACACACTGCACACACCTATCTACTAACAACCTGTCAGCTTTGGTTGAGAACAAGGCACGGGAACTGGTCAAACCATGTGAAGAGCAGGCACCGAGGGATGGGGTGAAGTTCAGTGGGAGAGCCTGCTCAGGGTAAACACGAGGGCCTGGGGCTCATCTCCAGCACAGTGAAAAAAACGAAAACAAAACGCCAACAGCAACAGACAGCAGAGAACCAGCCACTCAAATGATAGCTCAAAGATGGCGTCTGTTCTCAGTTATGTAGCTCAGGCTGCCCTGAACTAACTCAGTAAGCCAAGCTGGTTCTAAACTCACGAGCATACTGCCTTGGCTTCCCAATTGCTGGGATTATGGGTGTGTGCCACCACACCCTGCTAGGCATTTCAAAATCACTATTTAGACTTAAGGCAATTAAAAAAAAAAATGAGGCCTTAGCCAAAACTCTTTACATTTAGAAAAAAACAAGTAGAGCTCAACTGTCTACCTGAATCTGTACAGCAGGAGCCTGTTTGAGCAGGTAAGCCTATTTACAAGTAAGAACCTCTTACTCTTGTAACACTGTCCTGATTGAAGAGCATGAATAACTCCCATCCCTGCACAGTTAGTCCAGGAGCCCCAGTGACCCCAGGAATATGGACTAGCTGCCACAAGGGAACTATTTACAGCTTATAAACACCATATGTACATCTGCCCTCAGTCAAGGGCTATGGCTCACTCAGCTTCATACGCAGCATCACTTAGTAGGCACTAAGCACTTCTGTTTGAGTTAGAAGTGAGTTCTTAATACTGCTACTATTTACATTTCACATTCCCACCAGCCCCACCTTCCAATTAAAAGTACCAAATTGCTACAAATATTACTGTGGTTTACAAAATATTGTGTTCCTTGACTTTTTAGTGTAAGTAATATTTACTAATTTTTGGCATACTGATACACACAGCATTGAGCAGGAAATGGATAACTTGATGATAAGTTACTTCATTCTTTTCCTCTTTTTCAAAAGTGCATCTCGTAGTGCTAGCTGCAAGAGAAGAGAAAGACTACGTCAAGAGTGAGAACCTGTTACATCAAATAAATCAAGGTACCAGGCAAGAACGACTAGGTCAATATCGATCATAACAACATCATGTAATAAAATAGTCCCGACAGGATCCAATCCCAGTCAGAAAAAACGTCTCGGTGGGTAAAGGTGATTGCTGCCAAGTAAGATAAGCTTACCACACGTCACCTGTCACTTCTCAACAGCTCAGACTTCAAGACATTATTTTAGGAGTCAAAGGACAGAGAGTCAAGCTCAAGGCAAATATCTTTTCCTAGCTAATCCAGGTTCTTTTTTTTTCTTTTCTTTTCTTTTCTTTTTTTTGGTTTTTCAGACAGGGTTTCTCTGTATGGCCCTGGCTGTCCTGGAACTCACTCTGTAGACCAGGCTGGCCTCGAACTCAGAAATCCACCTGCCTCTGCCTCCCAAGTGCTGGAATTAAAAGGCGTGAGCCACCATGCCAGGCGCTAATTCAGGTTCTTACTTTAAAAAATATTTTACTCTATTCTTACTTTTGTGTGTGTGTGAAGGTGCATGTGACATGGTACCCTAGTGGGGATCAGAGCAAATCTTTGCGGAACTAAGTCTCTCTGCACAGCATGGTTCCTGAATTTTACCTGATGAGTCATTAACAGCTAGGCTGTTCATTTTTTAAAAAATGATTTTATTTTATTTTATTTATTTAAATATTTATTTCTTTATTTTATGTTATGAGTACCCTTGTGGCTGTACAGATGGTTGTGAGCCTTCATCTGGTTGTTGGGAATTGAATTTAGGACTCTGCTGACTCTGGCCCAAAGATTTATTTATTATTATAAATAAGTACACTGTAGCTGTCTTCAGACGCACCAGAAGAGGGCATCAGATCTCATTACGGGTGGTTGTGAGCCACCATGTGGTTGCTGGGATTTGAACTCAGGACCCCTGGAAGTGCAGTTAGTGCTCTTAACCCATGAGCCATCTCTCCAGCCCCAATTTTTTAAACCTTTAAATCACTTTCTGTCAGAAATTCATCAGGTGAGATAAAAGTGGACATGATTCTGTTGGGGCTCCTGTGACGACATCTGCAGTGACGTTCCATCTCCCTCAGAGGACTATCACCCAGTACTTGCTTGACTCAGCACTTAGAGGTACAGCTTCCACTCAAGGATTTTTTTTTTTTTTTTTTTTTTTTTTTTTTTTTTTTTTTTTTTTTGTATTTTTGAGACAGGGTTTCTCTGTGTAGCCCTGGCTGTCCTGGAACTCACTCTGTAGACCAGGCTGGCCTCGAACTCAGAAATCCACCTGCCTCTGCCTCCCAAGTGCTGGGATTAAAGGTGTGAGCCACCACCGCCCGGCATTACTCAAGGATTTCTAATCATTCCCAGATACCCAAACTACAAAAGGCTATTAAGAACAGCAAGCAAGGCCAAGGTACCGTCTTAAATGTGCTGAACACAATTCCATAATTCCCAAACACTCTGTCACACGCACTTGACTTGTTTTGCTTTGTTGGGAGCCAGGCAGTGACTCACTGGTAGGCTGAATGAGAAAGGCTTGGTGACCTGAAGGCCAGCCTGGGCTCATTCTCATCTGAGACCCTGTTTCAAAAGCACAAACCCATTCTAGGATAGACACTGCCCAGCTCAACGTCTGATGCTCTCAAGATTTGGATGTCATGTCTGTCTCCATGCCTTCAGCTTCCAGTTGGGACTATGAATCTCTTTGTGGGTTGTTGGGACATTTAAAGGAGAAAAAAATCTCCCCATGTCCGGCTAAGGAAGCATTCATCTCTCTTCCCAGGTCTTGTTGGTTGTACTTACACTTCACTCCCAGGACCCGTGCATGTGTGCTACTGAGAAGCTCTGAGTACTTACACCGCAGGCCAGTGCCCGCTGCTTATAAACTTCAGACAGCACAACTACTGCCGCATCTCAGTTCACTTCCCTCTTCAAATAGCACTCACTAAGTAGACAGTGTATCTACAGACCCTTCTCTCCAGAAGGCTAGAGTTCCTTTGGGCTCCACAGAAAGGCTTCTAAATTCTGTTCAGGACAGTGACACACCAGCAAGGGGTGAAGCTTGCTGCTGTCTGGGGTCATAGGAAGTTTCAGGGACACATGATGCATCTTGTGTTTACATTAAATAATGACGATCTAAGTACAGCTGACACAAGGGAAAACCAGGAACAAAGGTTGTGGTTTTGTTGCCCCCACCCCCACCCTACCCCACAGACAAGGTTTCTCTGTGTAGTCCTGGTTGTCCTGTCCTCACTCAGGCTGACCTTGAGGGTAGAGTCAACCTGCCTCTGCTCTGGATTAAAGGTGTTTGCCACCACCAATCAGAACAACATTCTTAAACCAATAGCTGTATATCCAATGAATTCTTAATGTAGTCTGAAAATCTAATCTTTGAGAGAAATGGTTAATAATGACTGATGAAAATGAAAGCCCAGCTTCTCTATCATACTAAAAAAGGCGTTCTATAAAACAGGAAGTGAGGGAGTGGGGCCCTAAGCTACATTAAACCTTGTTCAAAGCCAGCCTGCCGACAGGGTGGCTGTGTTGTAAGGAAGGCTCGGGAGGACAGAACTTAAGTCAATTCAACTACGCAGCAAAATTCAGAGCCTTTATTTAGAAATGGCAGCACTTTGCTATGTACACGTGTACACTTTGTTATGTACTGCAGGTAAAAGAATAAAGGCAGAGCAGGGTTCAGGTAGTGGTGCCCACAGTCACACAGCTGCCTAGAGGACTGGCCACTTCACTCAGCCTTGGCAGCCTGCCGTTGGCTAGCTACCAGGAAAGATAGTTCAGAGACTGTGTAGTCTGGAACTAGTGTTCTACCGCTGTTTCAGAACGATATGTGATAAGATCTGATATGCTTCCACAAGAGGAAGCTACACCATGTCCATCTGTTTACTACAGTGCATCACTGAGATACTCAGGCCAGCCACAAAGCATGACCCTGGGCCATACATGGTACCCCGAGCCTGCAATCATGAAGCAAAGCAACACCTAGGAGGCTGAAGCAAGAGAATCTCCAAGAAAAGTCAGCCTGGGTGAGTTCACACAGTACGACCCATCTTAAAACAAAAACGAGCAAGCAAACCAGCTAAGCTACAATGGATAAAACGAAATCCCCAAGGCTAGTAAACACAAAATGCCTTCTGTGAAAGAACACGGGAATCACAGCACAGCAGACCCGTGTGCTGAGCGCTGCTTTCCTACACTAAATTCGAGCTTTCTGAAAAGTCCCTCAAATAACCTGTATCAATTTCAATCTACTTTACAGGTCAGAAGACTATGTTAGCGTGGGACTGGACCTCAGGGGATCCTTTTTGCTTCTTTTACTCACAGAGAAGATCTGGGGTCACTCACAGGTCACATGGTGACCACTATCCACTCAGGTTTGAGTCTTTCCCACCCTCACTGCTCCTGGTCTCAGAGCACTCAGATGAACCACAAAGCACACTCGACACGTGGTCCTCAGAAGGTATCCCTCCTGTCTCGCATGTGGTCCTCAGAAAGCATCCCTCCTGTCTCGAACACAGGCTTCATGTTGAACCCACCTGCTTCTCCCGGAAGGAGCGTGCTGTTTTTGATCGGACATTCTGGCTGTACCGCATCATCATGAAGTTCTTCTGCTTTTTCTTCTCTTTATTTGTGGAACTGGAAAATGGGTTTATTTTTGTTTTCTTCCTCACAAACTCCTTTCGGTCTGTCCTTCCAGCCTATTAGCACAAGAGATTAGTGATCAGTATTTCTTCATAAATACACCTCAGGCATTCTCTAATCGCTCTGTTGGATGCCAAGGACAAGAACAGAACACAGCTCTTGCTCCTTAGAACTCAGTCCAACAAAAACAAGGTTTGAGCTCAGTGAAAGGAAATGTCCTGATTCAGCCTAATTCCCAGAAAGCCAAGCTGGTTTTCTCGTGGTAGGAAAAGAAGAAGGGAAAGACATCAGTGTGTGGAAAGCGCAGAGGAAGCATGGTTCTGAACAGAAGCAAAGGGAAGCAAAGGTGAGGAGCTTGTGCAATGACCCCTCAGAGCAGTTAAGGTACAGGAGCAACTGACAACAGTGTTGATGCACAAACACGAGCAGCAACCACATGAGCTAGAGGCTGGCTGACTGTGAACATGTTTCTACTGCTTTAATAAATGTCCTAAGCTTCTGATACCATGAACATGTAATTCTGCATTTTTATTCTCTACATTTTGAGTGGTAGTTACAAGGCTATATAGAGTTGTCAAAGTTCTTCTAACGTAGTGGGTATACATTTTTAACCCCAACACTAAGGAGGCAGATACAAGCTGGTCTTTAAATTCAATGATCTATATGGAAAGTTCCAGGACAGCCATAGCCACATAGGGAGAGCCTGTCAACAACAACAACAAAATACAGCAAAACACAAGACAAAGCCACTAGGGCTTGGCTGTGACTCAGCAGGGAGAATGCTGCCTGGCACCAGCCCTGGGTCCTCTCAAGTGTGGCAGCACATTTCTGCAACAACCTTCAAAGTAGAGGCAGGAGGGACAGGAATCCAAGGGCATCCTCAACTAAAGCTTTAGACCAGCGTGGGTTACAGGCTATAGAAGATTCCACCCGTCTCAAAGCAAGACAAAAAACGTACCCAACTCAACACCTAATAATGGCGCATCATAGTCTGTGTTAAGTATCTCTTTGATGGAAGAAGAGAGAGACAGGAAGTTTATAGCTACATCACCGGGGCATTATAGTTCATTTTATTTGCTTTCTGTTGGCAAAAGGAAGAATGGTATAGGCCCCACTCACCATTGCGGTTGCTAGTCTTGTCTCCTTGTCAGACTTGGGCTTTTTATGAAGGCGTTCAATGTCCCGAAGAGACAGCAATTCACCCCTGTGGTGAGGGAATCAAATATAAGATGGGGTGGATTTGCTTGCCTGCTACCACCACTGCCACACTGGCTGACTGCAGGCTGGGCCACTCTCACCTGGACTCCTCCTCACTGTCAATTTCCAAGTATTTCCTTTTCTGGGCTTTCCCCGGGGCAGCATCCATTTCCTTCTTCATCTGGGCCATGCGGATTTTCTGGAAGTCATCCTGCGTTAAGACTCGACTGGTGCTGATGGCTGCAGCCTTGGCTTTCCGCTCCTCCATGGGCATGCTGTCCAGCTTCATGGCCTTGAAAAGCATACAGCCAAAAGGATAACTGACTACTAGCTTAATGACAGCTCAGCCATTTAAATTTTAACCTGGCATCTCGGTAAACACCAGCGTGTGGCAGTCTCGAGGCCATGTAGACTTACAATTGCTTGCTGCTCTTCGTCAGAAGAGTGGTGCACATCAACCCACTCGCCATCCTCCTCCTCTTCACTGAGACTGGCACTCTCCCATCCATCTGTGGGAAAGAGAACTCACTGCCACAGCTGTCCCTTCACGTTGGGTAGTCACAGCAAGATAAGATAAATGAGCAAGGTTGAAAAGGAAGGTAACGAGCCTTGGATATGCCACTGACCGACAACTGCAGCTGATGTGTCCTATGCCACAATGATTTAGTTAATTTAAGGAAAGGGGACTAGCATTAAGTATCTATTAAAAGCCAAAATGTTACAGTGATTTACCTAATTCTCACAGCTCAAAGAGGAATGGCTTCTGAGTAAGAAACATACCAGAGGCTGGGTGTGATGGCGCACACCTTTAATCCCAGCACTCGGGAGGCAAAGACAGGTGGATTTCTGGGTTTAAGGCCAGCCTGGTCTACAGAGTGAGTTCAGGACAGCCAGGGTTTTGTTAACACAGAGAAATGCTGTCTCAAAAAAAAAAAAAAGGCAAGGAAGGAAGGAAGGAAGGAAGGAAGGAAGGAAGGAAGGAAGGAAGAGTCCAGAAAACACAGCCTGTACTCAGATCACAAGCAGCCTGTCAGATTCTCTGTGGTCCACCATTTTCACTCATAATAAGCTTCCTGCCAGGCGGCTTCAGGGGCTAGACTGCCCTAGCATGAGGAGAGATTGAGCAAGGTTCAAACCCCAGCAAAAGGCAAGGCAAACAAAGGCGGACAGAGGAACCTTCATCATCTCCTGTACTCGCTTCCTTCTCAAGCTCTAGAACCTCCGCTCCCGGGATGTAGTCTTTAGCATCTAATTCTCCATATTCTTGTATTCTTGCTTCGATGGAGGCTTCAGTGGGTTTACCCTAAAAGAGAACATTATTGAAAAGAAAGGTGCTTAGATTTTTTAAAAATACATTATGAAAGGCCCCGAAGAGTGTGAACACTATTAAAAATGTTGTCAAATAACAGAAACAACCTGCTAACATGTCAGACACAACATAAACCCCCAGGAACAGCAAGTTCACTTCTTTCTCATGGTCTTCTGATTGAATTTGAGAAACTGGCTTTGTAAAGAATACCAAACTCTGACATTTTCACACCTCCCTCTCCGCTGAAAGAGGTAGCACCTGGCAGGGCTGTGTCACACTGTGACACAGTGTCACACACTGTCAGCTACAAACAGCCCAGCATACCTTTAGGACTGAGCTGTCTGTCACAGTGCACACGTCAGCAGCAAGGGCCGAGGACGGAGGAATTCAGTCAAGTCCCCCATAAGCTTGAAGAACAGACCCACATACATCACACTCACTCTCCGGGAAGGCAAAGCTAACATGTGAACTGCAGGCATTACCCTTACTTTCTGAGACCACAATCTTTAGACTAACCTACCCGGAATTTCTTCTGCAACATCTGAGGGTTCAGTGTCCGGAAGAGATGGATCAAAGTCCTGGCAGACATCATTACATCTATGAGACACACCTTTGATTAGGAATTCTGAAGCAAAGGCAACAGTGAGGTCAAAGTGAGTCACACTGTACCCAGTCAGTGCCTACAGAGAACCACCTGCTACTCACTCTTATCTTTGTGTGTCTTATATTGAGCCAGGTCCTGAAGTAGTTCTTCAGTCATGGCCAGAGGACATCGAGCTGTGATCTCTTTTATAGCATTGATTCTAGAAAAGGAAAAATGGATTTAAAATAAGAGTACTAGGCTGGACTTTCCAGGCTTAGGCCCCTAACCCTGTAGTGTGGCAGACAGAGAATGTGAGGGCAGACAGCCCTACAGACTGGCACTCCTGACAGTCGCACGTCCTATGACTGTTCAATAAGGATCAGTGTTAGGCAGTATTGGCTTACCAGCACTAAGGAGAGAAGGCATGAGGTCTTTAGGGCTGTTACCCCAGCAGCAGTTTGCAGGGAGATACAGAGAAACCACTTAGCATATCATTTACAGGTGCACAGATTAGATAACCCTTTGTGTTACCCAAAAGGGCTACTGCAGTTCTCTAGAATTAAAGAGTGATTCGTTAACAAATCACTCGTGCCCGCACAAGAGAGGTGGGAGAAAATGAAAAACTTAGGTTGGTGAACAGTCATTTGTGGAAGAATCAATCACATGGCTGATGAGGACAAATACTGTTATCTAGTTCCCTCTTCAGAATTCTGACCAATAAGTGAAATTATAAAGCTTCCTGAGAAAACCACTTTTCTAGAGGCCACATGCGCACAGGGTAACTGTCCATCTTAACACATTATAAACACTGACTGTCCCCAAGTGTGGTCTACATACCCTACGGTCATGACTTCCCCAGAGTTCTTGTCAGTTACAAAATTGTTGGCCACCGTCAGGAGTAACGACTGAATAATCTGAGTTAGAAACAAAAGAGCTGAGTCAGGTGAAGGTCCTTGCTTCCCATGAATGCAGACTGCAATGTAGAAGCAGCCTGCTGCTTCAGGGTGCACACTGAGAACCAAAGATAAGGAAGAGAGAAAACCATGCGCCCCTAGCTCAGTACTCTGGGTTATAGTTAAGATAAAGTTTACTGTCCTTTAACATCGTATTATCTTTTACATTTTTGTGTGTGTGTGTGTGTGTGAGAGAGAGAATGTAGATGTGCATGTTGTGTGTGAGAGAGAATATACATGTACATGAGTATGTGCATGTTGTGTGTGTGTGAGAGAGAATATACACGTGCATGAGTGTGTTCATATGTTGTGGAGGTCAAAGAATAACTTGTAGGAGTCAGTTCTCGTCCTCACTGAAGCTGCTCTCCCATTTCTGCTGAGCTGCACTTCCAGGCTGGCTGACCTTGCTCTCTGGGGAGACCTTCCTGCCTCTCCACCATCTCCTGGTAGGAGTGTCAGGGTTAGATGTGCACAGCTGCATCTAGTTTAAATGAGTTTGGAGTATCGAACTCGTGTCAGTTTTCTGGTAAGTACTTTTACCCACTGAGTCATGTGACTGGCTTATAACAGTTTTCCTTTTTTAAAAATTAATGTTTTAGGTTGGCATATAAAGTAACAGGTTTCATTGTGGCATTTTTAATACATGTGTCACTTCTTTGTGATCCTTCATCTCCACAGTGCACTCTCTACTCACCTCTGCTTCTTCCCTTCCTTCCCCCAAATGGTCTTGCTCCTGCTCTGTTTAAAGGGTTCTGTTTTGTACTCGTGTGTGTGTGTGTGTGTGTGTGTGTGTGTGTGTGTGTGTGTGTGTGTGATGTGTGCTGGTGGCCTCAGAGGCTGGGAGAGAACAGACCACCTGGAACTAGTTGCAGGCCGAGTGTGAGCTATCTACCTTGCGTTCTAGGGACCAAGCTTGGGTCTCCTGACCAGCAGCAAGGCCTCTTACCAAAGCCATCTCTCTAGCCTCCACTTCTGCTTTCTTACCACATTTATTCCATTATATTGTTTCCAACAATGACAAAAACAAAACAAAACTGTGCTTTGACACAGGATAAGTCAATGTTCTTTGAATCAAAAGATTGAACAATAATCACCATGAACTCACAAATACCCTTGGACCTTCCTAGTCATAAAACTTGGTTATTACAGTCAGAACCCTCAGCTTGCTCCTTTCTGTGAATTGTACAGCTAACTTCTATGTCCATCTCCTTCGGAGTTAGGTCTCCTCTGTTCTCTTAAAGAAGAGGGTCAGGACAGACAACAACTCTGGAAAGAAACCCTAACACACCAACGGTGGCACCCGTGCACACACTCAATGCGGAGGTCAGGGGAAGTGTCTCACCTCGGGGGGCACCAGGTGATGAGAGGCTTGTGCAGCAAACAGAAGGATCTTCGTGACTTCTAAAAGCAGAAGAGACAGAAAGGGCAAACGTTGTCACTCTGCCTCCAAGGACTACTGCAACGTGGCAAGCAAATTCTGATGTCATGACTGTCACTTAACATAGCTACTTCAACACCACATCCGACCTGTCTGCATGGCTCACTCACTGCCACTTTCAGGCCCCTTGCTCAACTGCTGCTTATCAGAAAGGTCTGCCCGACCCCACTGCCTAAATAGCACTTGCCCCATACTTGCTACTGTCCTTCCTCTGTTTTCCTCTTCCAAATACTTGACCTGGATATTATACCCAGCGACGTCTAGACTTCTGTCTAGAGCACAAATTTGGTGAGAGTAAGGACTCTGTTTTACGGTCACTGTGCATCTTAGTGTCTCACAGACGTTCTACTCTCCTTGGCTTCCTGTGCATGCACAAGGCCATGAGTGGCAGCTCACACCTACAATCCTAGCACTTAAGAACAGTAGCAGAAACGGAAGGACCAGTCAGGGCTGCATACCAAAATCCATTCTAAGCCCCAAACTAACCAAGCAAGTCACACACACACACATACAAAAAACTGCTGAATAAACTCAATATCCATCTATCACATACTCTTTTCCAAGAGGCAGCATAGTATATGTAAAGAACAAGGCCTTGGGTCCAGACATGGCGACTTAGGCTGTAACTGCAGCACACAAGAGGCCAGTGAAGGCTTGCGGAAGTTCAAGTCAGCCTGAGCTATAGAGACCATTTCAAAAACAAACAAACAAAAAAGCATCAAACTGGGTTCAGGTGCATGCCAGAGACAGGCAGATCTCTGTGAATTCAAGGCTGGGCTGGTCTACAAAGGAAGTTCCAGATAGCCAAGCATGCATAGTGAGAGTTTCTCAAAAATATATTAAAAAAAAAACCCAAAACAAGCAATAAGCCATCACCAGTCAACAAACAAGAAAAGGAGGGGCCTTTGGGAAAGAGGGGCAAATGCTGATTCATCATCATTTATTTGAAATGTTCTTGGACACTTTCTTCCTATACTTCCAACCTGATCCAATGATGAACAGAGAGCTCTCAGCACAGTAGCAGGCTCGTGTCAGAAGCTCACCTGTTCACTGCCTTCCTATTCTGGTCAACTTCCAAAGGCAAGGCAAGCAAGCACCTCTCCCTGCTTTTGTGCCATTGCTGTGAATGCACACAAGGCCATGGAGAACTTAAAGCCCTGTTACCACAAAGCTACAGTTAAAGGTGAAACTGGAATATTTTGTATTTTGCGATTCACTTATTGTTATGTGTATGGATGTTTTGCCTGCACATGTGTATCTGCACCATATGCATGCCTGGTGCCTGCAGAGGTCAGAGAAGGGTCTCCTAACTGGAGTTATGGATGGCTGAGTCACATCGTGGGAGCTGTGAAGTAAAGCCAGGTACTAAACAAGAGCAATAAGTGTTCTTAACTGCTATGCCTTCTCTCCAGCCCCAAAATTGGAATTTTCAACAGGAGAATTTATATTATAAAAAGACTTGCTAAAAGCAAGTAAGAATTTATCTTTATTTTACTTAAAAAAAAAAAAAAAGGTGGGGGGAAACAGGGGTATGTATGTGTGTCTCTGTGTGGCTTTGTGCACAGTGCAGTGCTTACAAAGACCACAAGAGGGCACTCGATTCCCCAGAGCTGCCTGAAGTGGGTAATGGGAACTGAACTCATCAGGTACTCTGCAAGAGCAGTACATGGAAATAGCCACTCCTTGTTGTTAAGGAACAGGGAAATAAAGCCATGGCAGATTTAAGGAAGAGATGTAGGCCTCTCTGTCCTCCTTTGTCATGTTTTTGCCAGGAAGTTATGGCTGGGTTTTGTCTTCTGTTTGAGAAGAGCTTTGATGTACTCCAGGCTAGTCTCCAACCTGGCATGTAGTTAGGGTTGACCTGAAGTTCTGATCCTCCTGCCTCACTCAGCATTCCATTTTCCTTCTCTATACAGAACACACATAACTCCATCTGTCCTTAATGACACAAGAACCAGAGACCAGCCACTTCTTAGGTGGGGCCAGCAAGGAGCACACACATAAGCAGGTTACCTCTCTGGTGGGGCTGCAGAAACCTTTGCACAAAAGGGTAGAAGTTGAAGAGGAAAAGCTGTGGAGAGAAGAGCACAGCAGCTTTAACAGTTATAAACCTAAGCACGAGATTTCATTTCATGACAAATGCACCGGGGATCGTTCTGACTTGCTTTGTCTCAATAAGCATTCTCGCCACAGGCTAATTCAATAGGCTGCAGTAACCCAGGGAAAGAATTTCTTCCCCCACACTACCTGCTGTCTCACCACATTCGAGAGAAAGGGCAGAATTAAGCAGGCAAAGGCAAACAAACCCACACTCTAACCCTGACACTGGCCTGGCTGCAGAGCTCCGTGTTGGTGTTTAGAGAGAAGCAAGACCAGGACCAGCTGGTATCAAAGCTCCCAGGGACAGAGCAGAGCAGATCTAAATGGCACTGGTGTTATTAGATTGCCACAAACTGACAGGCCTGACTGTACTGTCTTCTAGCTCAACCACACTTGGGGAAGGAGAACAACATATTCAACCATGCCAGGAAGGTGGACTGCCACTAAGAGCTGTTCCCAGCACCAACATGGTAAGTCACAGCCATCTGTAACTCCAGTCCCAGAGAACCTAAGCTCTCTTCTGCTTCTATGGGCACTGAACACATGCACTGCACATTTCTTTGTGGTCTAAATTTTTTGGTAAAGGCAGCTATTCTAAAAGTATCAACACATATAACACACCCACACACCCACACCAACAAGTAGCTCTTGTAATCCAATTCAATAAAAAAAAAAAATACTTAGGGAACCCAGCATTGCAAACATATGATTCTCTACTACAGACACCTAGAAGTCAGGAATGTCGGGAAGGGTTAGTTAGGCACACTGAAAGGTAGCAAGCGTCAATACAAGTATGTGACTCATTCTGGCTCAGGAACATGTACCTGAAAGAACCAAGTGCAAACACAGAGCACAGTACAGTTACACATGAACTGAATGTGCATACATCAGTATTCATATGCACTGGGGGAAAACCAGCAGTAGACAAAAGCAGCTGTTTTCATGAGGACAGGCTGAATTTCCCCTGATTCTAACTGCAAAGGACTTGGGGACTAAAACTGAGACAACGTTCTACATAACCGCTTTCCTTTTCCAAGCCCACCCCACTGCTAACATCCACCAGGAGGAGCGGCGAGTTCCATACTTCGTGAATTCCCACCAATCTGGAGATGAGGTTCATGAGCATCATCTTCACTTCAAACCTCTCCTTACAGCTCTCGAGCTGCTTCAGAAGCTTCTCTGCAAAGTCTGGAAAGAACCAAAGCGTCACTGTGGGTCCCCGGCTGCAGAACAGGGTTCTACAAGCACAGGGAAAGGGACAGCAAAGTCACATCAGGGGAAAGACCAAGCACGGCGCTCCAAGTTCTGCTTCAGGAGTCCTAAGTTTTTAAAAGACTGTGTAAGTATAGTTGTCTCAAAGCTCACTCTGTAGACCGGACTGGCCTGGAACCAGAGATCTGCCTGCCTCTGCCTCCTGAGTGCAGGGATTAAGGGTGTGTACCACTGCTCTAGGTGACCTTTTACATTTCTTTAAAGAATTTATTTTTATCTTTGTGCATGCTTGCACGTGTGTATGAGCTCATGTGTGCAGGTGCCCACAGAGGCCAGAAGAGGGGTTGGATCCCTTTAGAGCTGAGCTGGTACCATAAGCTGCCTGAGAACCAAACTTGGGTCTTCTCCAAGAACAGCCAGTGCTCTTACCCACTCGGGCAGCTCTTCAGCCCAGGATTCCTAAGATCTACTCTTAAAATCATTCCTTTTACTTTTTGAGGTTATAATATATTATTTTCCCCTCCCTTTCTTCCCTTCAAACCCTTCCATATACCTTTTCCTACCTTTTTTCATTGTTACATGCACATATGTGTTTCTAAATACACAAATACACAGATTCCTGAAATGTGTGTGCATCCACCTCTACAGTGACTCTGGATATGGTCTGCTTCTGAGGTGTGCTCTGCAGACCACCAGCAGCCAATCTACTTGGACTTTCTCGGGAGTGCAGTCTCTGAAGTCACATCCACAGCCTCCTGATTCAGAACCTGCACTTTACCCAGCTCCCTCGGTGATTTGATTAAGAAACCCTGACCCGGGGGCTGGTGAAATGGCTCAGTGGTTAAGAGCACTGGCTGCTCTTCCAGAGGTTATGAGTTCAAATCCCAGCAACCACATGGTGGCTCCCAACCATCCTTAATAAGATCTGATGCCCTCTCCTGGTGTGTCTGAGAACAGCTACAGTGTACTTACATATAATAATAAATATTTAAAAAAACAAAAACAAAAACAAAAAACTCGAACAACAATGTTCAGGCAAGCAGGAGGCAGTCATTCTTTAAAAAAAAAAAAAAGAAACCCTGACCCAAACAAGAGGAAGGACACAGGAAGTAATAAGGTCAACAAGGAGCCTAAAAGCAGTAATTACGGTACCTTGGGGATCATGAATCAAGTGAATAGCTGAAAAGTTAAACACTTCAGGTTTCTTCTTCTTCTTTTGTTTCTGAAAGAGAAAATAGTTCAAAACTCCTTTGCTCAGAATCCTTTTGCCATGACCTTCTAGCTAGTCCTAGGCAGGCCGTTAGACTGTGCGCGTGCTGCATCCACCAGGGAAGCCGTCAGCGTGCGACTCCCTCACTCTTTGCCCTGTCTCACTGAACCTGGAGCTTTCTGTTTTCCATTGGCACTGGCTGGTTACCAGTTTCCACCTGTCTCTTCTCCCACCAGTGCTGGGGTTACAGATGTGTGCGGCTACATCTGGCTTGTGCTAGATATCTAAACTCAGGTCATCATGCCTGGGCAGCAGTATTCTTACACACTGAGCCACTTCCCTGCCCCATAACACTGACTTAAGAGAAAAACAAAACCAAAAACAAACCAACCAAAAAACCCCTTGATTTACATTGTTAAAAACTAAAGTATGGGGCTGGAGAGAGGGCTCAGCACTGACTGCTCTTCCAAAGGTCCTGAGTTCAAGTCCCAGCAACTACATGGTGGCTTACAACCATCTGTAATGAGATCTGATGCACTCTCCTGGTGTGTCTGAAGACAGCTACAGTGTACTTACATCTAATAATAAATAAATCTTAAAAAAAAAAAAACCAAAAAAAAAAACTAAAGTGTGTGTGGGGGGGTGGGGGTTCTGATGCCCTCTTCTGTTGTGTCTGAAGACAGCAACAGTGTTCTTACATACACCTTTAATCCCAGCCCTTGGGAAGCAGAGGCAGGCGGATTTCTGAGTTCTAAGTTTGTTTTTAACTCTATCTCTTGGTTTCAAAACCTTAAACGTGCTGGTTAAGCTCCCCGTGCCCCCCTCCGCATATTCTGCGCTCTTAACAATTGCTGCTACATTCCCAGGCACACCCTCACCTTCAGCACTTTCATTGCCTTTTCCAGCTTCTTCTTGTTTTTGGAGCCCTTCTTTCCTGTGGCATATTGCACCAGCAGGTCTCTCGCTGTGGGCCCGTCATCCTGAAAAACAAACCACACTAGAAACTGGACACAGGCACATCCGTACAGTCAGTTTGCGATCCTTTCAACCACATCCTTTGTTCTAGACGTTTATTTACTTTGACTTATGTGTCAGTGTGTGTGTGTGTGTTTATATGTGAGTATGTGCGTATGGGTCCCTAGGAGCTGGAGTTACAGGTGTCTGTCTGTCTGTCTCATCAGTGTGTGTGCTTCAACTATGCAAGGGTGCTTGTACAGACATCAGAGGACAAGGCTGTTAAGCTGGCTCTGCTTCCATCTTTACTTGGTATATGGAACTCTGGCCGCTGGAATTGCTCTGAAAGTGTCTTTATCTGCTGAGCCGTCTCTCTGGACCCTGCATCTTGGTTCTTAAACTTTTTGCACACAAATGAATACAACTTTCAAAATCAGGAAATATGCACACATGCAAAAATGGGCTATATTATTTATATTATTTTCATTGCAGCACTGGATTTGTTCTTAAGATTTAGTATTACTTTCATTTATTTCAGCATAATACGCAGATACAATGTTGCTTTTATTTTCAGGAAACTATCAATAGAAGAATGCTTAGTGTATAATACATTCATATTCTGGAATAAGTGGTGGATATCCATAGATCTAAACAAAACAGTAGCTCTGCATACACCAACACAAACAAAGCAAACTGTAGCATGTATGTGCTATGTACATAGCTTCTAAAAACGTACAACATATAAGACTATTTGTACAAACATACAGAAATGCACTGTAAAAGAAATGAATTACCCAGAAGGAAGGAAATATGATAGAAATAACCCAAGGTCAAAAAACCTTTACCCAAGCTGGGCACTGGTGGTGCATGCTTTTAACCCCAGCAGTTGGGAGGCAGAGACAGGCAGATCTCTTAGTTTAAGGCCAGCTTAATCTACAGAGTGGTGAGTTCAAGGACAGCCAGAGCTATACAGAGAAACCCTGTCTCAAAAAACCAAACTAATAAATAAATAAATACAGAAAGAAATCAAGAAAGAAAGAGAGAAAGGACGAAGACAAAGAAGAAAACCTTTACTCTGTGTACATTATTATCTGAAAGTTTTTACAATGAAACTTACTGATCTACTTATCAATGTTAAAAGAATTTTAGTGTGTGTGTGTGTGTCTGCACATCCCTGCAGATTCCTATGGAGATCATAAGGAGCTGAGTCTCTCAGAGCTGGAGTTAGCACAGCTTTAAGCTGTCTGACACACATTGTGTAAACCAAACTCCAGGCCCCTACAAGAGCAAGGGGGCGCTCTTCACCACCGAGGCACCACTCCATCTTGTATGTATCCAACCATGTATTTTTCAGGATGTTTAATGAAAAGAACTTCTTTTTACTTCTTCTAAGAAAAACTGTTTTATCACAAATCTTGATTAAAGACATTGCAATATTATTCTCCTTTCTTCCCCACTTTTGTAATGTTGGCATTACCTCCAAAAATGCCAGCATTTTTTCCTACAGGTCTTAATGGTCTGAACTCAGAGGAGTAACACACGAGCAACTGTGACATCAGGACCTGCATGAACCCACCTCAGATTCTGAGTCACTGTCCTGCTTCTCTTCCTCATCCTTCCCCAGGAAGAACGTCAAAGCAGCAACTAATATCTAAAGACCAACAAGGAAAACAATCAACTTACCCAGCTTACAAACGCACACTGCGTTTACATTTCCATCACACACACACACTGTTGTGTCTGAAGGGTAGGAGGGAGGGTAATACCCCCATCTCATGATTTAACATACTCCACAATGTCACGCACTTCACAAGTATGCAGCAACATCTTTAGCTAGTACGAGGGAGCAGGATATAGCTGGATGGCAGAGCACAAGCTTGAGAGTAAGTCCAGTCCCTGGTTCCATCCCCAGCACTCCTCAATCATTTATTAGACAAAAACTGGCTTATCTCATATGAAAGGAGAGTAAGTTCTCCCCTTGACAAGGATGGAAAGGCTTTGAGCCTCAAACACGATCCCCAGCACTCCCCAATCATTTATTAGACAAAAACTGGCTTATCTCATATGAAAGGAGAGTAAGTTCTCCCCTTGACAAGGATGGAAAGGCTTTGAGCCTCAAACACGAATGTACTTGAGGCACTGGCACCTAATTGTCTTTATATATGTGTGTCTAGCATTAAACACTATGACTTAAACAAACATCTGCCAGGCTTTATACAGTTACCCTTTGGTAGACTGCCTAGAATGTTTACGTGCCGCCAAGAAAAGAGCTACCACAGCCCTTACTGTAAGTTAAACATTGTCTTTGAGTTTCTTTCAACTGCCGGAGCTCAACAGAAGAAAAGTAAGGTATCAAAGGCAAATTTCTGCCATTTTTTTTTTTCAGCATCATACAGTTGGTCTTCCTGGTGTTTGTTTTTACAGACTTGCAGATTTCTAAAGCATGAGGCAGTAAGTGGTAGCCCTACAGCTCACCTTGGTGATCTTGGAGAAACATGCAGTTGTGATAACATTGACAGTTTTGGCATCATTCCTGGAAGAGAAAATGGCATAAACCCGACAGTGAGTACTTCTGACGTTAGGACATCGCTAACTAAGAAGACACACCACAAACTGCCTACATGCCATCTGATGGAGATGGTTTCTCAACTGAGGCTCCTCTGCTCAGGAAATGCTAGCTTGTATTGAACTGACAAAAAAGAACCAACCAATCAGAGTGCTTCTGTATTTTATGCCTAACTCTTCAATGTATTATAAGTATATTAAAGAATGTAAGATTTGAGCTGGGCGATGGTGGCGGCGCACACCTTTAATCCCAGCAATTGGAAGGCAGAGGCAGGCAGATTTCTGAGTTTGAGACTAGCCTGGTCTACAGAGTGAGTTCCAGGACAGCAAGGGCTATACAGAGAAACCCTGTCTCAAAACAAACAAACAAACAAAAAATGTAAGATTTAAAAATAAAAAAATAAAAAAATGTATACTCATCTCTGAGCTCTATAATCAATCATTATAAATTTAAAAAAAAGTTTATTTCTCATGAGAAAAACTCCTGTATGTGTTACCAGATGTTCCTTCTGTACAGTTCGATCATCACATCCAAAGACATCTTGGCTGCGGTTGCATTGCTGTCTCTCAACATGGTGTACATGAAGTTCTGCAGCACCTACAGACCCCAGGAGAAGGGCATCAATGCATGGCTGGCAAAAAGCTGGGAGCAAGGGGCGGGCGCGCCCATGTGCGTTTGTGTGTGTGTGTGTGTGTGTGTGTGTGTGTGTGTGTGTGTGTAGGGGCGGAGGTTTGAGGGGAGGGGGGCACTCACCACATTCACTTTGTTGTTCTTGTGTTTGGCGTTGATGTTCTTGATGTCTGTCACAATATGTGTGTATAAAGTCTGAGGAAACAAAGCACACACATTAAACCTAGGAGCACTTTTGACCTTGGAGAAAACACAAACATACAGAACAATTTTGCTTTTTCACTTCATTTTCTAATAGAAAAGATCCAAAACAAGCAAGAGCTCAAAAAAAAAAAAAAAAAAAAAAAGCTGAAAGAGTAAGACTGCTCTCCAAGGGTTAAACGTGGAATCATTCCAGAGATAGAAAAGCCATTATCCTACCTGCTATACAAAGAGCCACAACTCTTTTATTTCCAACAGGCAAAAAAGGAGAAGCAACCCAATGCCCATTTGCTGATGAACGGGCAAGCATGTGGCAGAGTCATATAATGGAACATTTGGCAACCAAAAAGATACAATTATATATACTACAGTATACACTGATCTTGAAACAGCATGCTAAGACAGCCACAAAAACAAGTCACAGATGACTCCACTTAAGGAAACCATCAGGAACAGGTAGAACTATGTGGTAGCACACCACTCTCTAGACAGGCAGAAAGAACGCTCAGGGGAGCTGGGTTAATTACATCAAGGTCAGGCTGGCCTACTCAGCGAGATCCTGTCTGGGGTGCAACTCATTGAACGAGCACTTCTAGCAACTGCAAGGCCTGGACTCAATCTCTAGCACAAAAAGTGCAAGGGGCAGAGAGATGGCTGTGTTAGAGGCACTTGCTGCTCTTCCAGAGGGTCCAAGTTTGGTTCCAGCACCCACATCAGGCAGTGACAACCATCAGCAACTTCAGCTCCAGAGGACTGGATACCCCTAGTCGCCATGGGCACCTGAACGCATGTGCACATAGCCACATACACTCAACTACATATAAGAAAAAAAAATCTTCTTTAAAAGTATACTGAATACTATTTATTTATTAATTTATACTGTACAGTTCAATGCACTTTTTAAAAAGATCCCTTTTTGTGTATGGGTGTTCCCTGCACATGTGCGTGCGTAGGTGCTCTGCATGTACTCGTTGCCTAGAAGAGAAGAGAATGTCAGGTCCCCTGGAACTGGAGTTATAGAGATTTGTGAGCTGCCATGCACATTCTGGGAACTGGACCCAGGTCCCCTCGAATAGCAGCAAGTGTTCTTAACCACCGAGCCATCTCTCAGCCCTGACCTGTTTTTAAGGGAAGCAAATATCTAACTGAATGCCTGACAAATCTGTGGCTATAAACATCACTAGTACTCAAAATATGGTCCCATGAATCATTTTTAGGTCACAGCTTAGACCAGAACTATAAATGCTCAAATCAAAAAAGTCTCTTAATAAATGGTATGAGGGATTAACTTTTTCTTTCTGAAAGTTGTCTCATAAGCCTTCAGCTCTTGGCCTTAAATAAACAAATAAAGTCATGGAAAAATGCTAAGAGCAATAGAACATGAAGTTTTACTGTGTGGGTTTGGTTCTAGCTAAGAGTGACTGCCCTCCCTTGTGTAACCGTTCAGTGCAGCATGGTCATGAAGAGGTTTGGGCACCAGACTGCTTGCAATTATAGTCCAGCCTACCACATGGATGCCACCTGACCAGAGACATGGCACTCATCTGTGCCTCAACCTGTCTGTCTATAAAGCTTAACAATGAAGATTTTTCTTAGGCTTTCCTTTTTTTTTTTTTTTTTTTTTTTTTTTTTTTTTTTTTTTTTTTTTTTTGGTTTTTCGAGACAGGGTTTCTCTGTGTAGCTCTGGCTGTCCTGGAACTCACTCTGTAGACCAGGCTGGCCTCAAACTCAGAAATCCGCCTGCCTCTGCCTCCCAAGTGCTGGGATTAAAGGTGTTCACCACCACTGCTGGGCACCTTATCAATCTTTATCTTAGGCTTCTGTAAGTAAAGCACAAACTCTGAGATTAATTCCTGGTCTAGAGTGGCATTCAGCCAATTTCCTATTGAAGGACTAGCTATCTCTCACCATACCTAACAATGTTAGGAGTTCTGTGACCTCTGAACTCTGCTGTGTAAGCTCAGGAAGAAAGGGATGGCAGGCTAAGTCTCTGCTCTTTACCTTCCGCAGGAGCTTGTCATGGCAGCGCAGAAGCTCAAAGAAGAGCTCTAGCAAACTTGATGGATTGATGAGATTCTTATTTCTCAGCAAGATCAAGGCTTTGCAAAATGTCTAGGGGGTAAAAGAAAACATACCAAAAAGGTGAGGTTAATCAAATGAGAAAACACAGCATGCATCCCATCTCTGCTCTCCATTTAGCAGGAAGGCGCTCTTGGGTCTCCCATTGCCACGACATGCACACAACAGTGCAGGTCTCCTACCATGCGGAGATCTGGGTCTAAGACAGTGTGGTTGTAGGAGAGCAGGTCCTTCAGCTCCTGCGGGAAGT
>NW_022196905.1:84534986-84540382 GCF_008632895.1 Mastomys coucha
GGGTTTATTTGGTTGTAACTTGAAAATCTCCATATTGGATTTATAGTGATTATACTGCTGAAGGAACTGCAGGGAAAAAAGCAGAGTTTATCACAGTCTCACACAGCACAACAAGCGGGCACACACCTCTGCCAGCGGCACAGAGTCAGATCCACTCAAGCACTGCGTGGCTCCCATGAAGACTTGTTTTAGATCGGAACTTTAAGCAGTGGTATAAGCACAAGTCAGAAACTCAGCTTCTGGCCTTGTTCTGCCATTGCTATCACATGACCTCTGTATGATGGGCAGAAAAATGCCAGGTCAGGTCAGTGAACATGAAGTATGCCTGAAAGACATGAAGCTTTCTAGTCAAACCTTTCCTTTTAAATATCCAGGAAAGCTTTGTGTTGGCGTTCCAGACAAGATACGTTAACTATCAAACACAGGCCTCAAAGGACGGCTCAGTGGTTAAGAGCACTTGTTGTTGTAGAGAACCTGATTCTCTTCCTAGTGCTTTGAAGCCATCAGTAATTCCAGTTCCAGGTGATAAGAAGCCCTCTTCTAACCTCCAGGGGTACCAGGTATACACATAGTGCACATAGAACACATTGCAGGAAAGAAATGCATACACATTCTTTTAAAAATGGGGGAAAAAAGAAAAGAGAACCAAAGCCAGGGCTTGTGATGACTCTGTATGAGAGTGCTATGCAAGCCTGAGGCTCTGAGTACAAAAGCCAGTGCCCGTGTAAAAGCCAGTGTGTGGGGGGTTGGGGGGTAGCAGACAGGAAGGAGGCTCTCTGCGGCTTACTAAATATTAGCTTAGCTCCAGGGCCAGAGGAAGAATGAGGCTGGGTGGAATGAGAGACCAGAGCCCCTACATCCTCCACAGGAGTGCGTGCATGTGCACACAACAACCTCGGCCAAGCCAGGCGGTGGTGGCACATGCCTTTAATCCCGGCGCTTGGGAGGCAGAGGCAGGCAGATTTCTGAGTTCAAGGCCAGCCTGGTCTACAGAGTGAGTTCCAGACAGCCAGGGCTATACAGAGAAACCCTGTCTCAAAAAAAACAAAAAACAAACAAACAAAAATCTAAAAAAAAAAAAAAAAAAACAACCTCGGCCCACCTCAAGCCAAAACAACAACAAAGCCAATGGTAATAGACACGTGGAACAGGTATAAGGCCACAGCACACTCTTACTAAGCACTTGGTTAGGGCTGAGCTCTCACTATATATGACTGCATCTCACTGTAAGCGTAAACGGAGTCAAGCCCATTTCATGCCTCATAGCTATTATCCTTCCATAGATTCCACTGCTTTTGTGGGGCTAGGAATAGAACTTGGGGTACTCAGGTATGTGAGAGAAGTGTTCCACTGCTCAGCTTACCATGTTAAATTGTATGTCAAAGATAACATCATTATGTTTAAATACTTTGTTAAACAGAAATTTCACTGTGATTTAAAACTTAGTATACATTTTTTTTTAAATTTATTTTTATTATATGTAAGATACCCCAGAAGAGGCACCAGATCTCATTATGGATGGTTGTGAGCCACCATGTGGTTGCTGAGATTTGAACTCATGACCTTTGGAAGAGCAGTTGACACTCTTAACTGCTGAGCCATCTCTCCAGCCCCCAAAGTTAACATCAAACACACACATACACACACACACACACACACACACACACAAAGTATTCCTTAATCCTCAGCCTTTATTGAAGGTTACTGAGGGTTTATTGAGCTGTAAGAGTTAAAGGGGCAACACAATGCTTCAGATATTACCACCTCTCCCTTCACTTCATACATCCACAGGAGTGAGAAGGCCCCAAGCCCTTCATGTTCCTAACCTAGTCCTCCTCCTGATTCCTTCACTGCCCCACTCATGGACAGTTACAGACTCACAGCCGTGGCTCTGCTTGAGATGAGCAGGATATACCACACTCTGCCCGTGATGTACATTTGTCACAAATGTCCAAAGCCTGAGATGCTCACTCCTTCCTCTCATTCTAACCTCCAAACCAGTACAAAAGTGGTTCAGTGGGTGACACCAGGGCATCCAAGTCGTGGATCCTCCACTGTGAGCAGGCTCTTTCCTCTAGCACCGCTACATCATTTCCTTGCCCATGGCTGAGTCGGTCGGTATTCGTCCTCTTTGTTCCTTACAGAGGGAGCCCACTGTCTTACCCTTGATTGTCCCACTGAGCTCTGAGTCTCACCTGAATCACTGCCCTATCAGCAGGTCATGGAGTGCTATTACTTCTACCATCTTAGGAGAAACTCTGCATTCCGCTCCATTTCCCTTTCTTCTTGTCAGAAAAGCAAACTTTAAGAATGATCCATACTTGGTATGGAGATGACCTAAACTACTCAGTGGCTCCTAGAAATACCAGAAGTAAAATCTAAACCACTTACAACTGCCGAAAAGGCTCTGACCCAGTTGTATTTCCCACGCTACACTTAAGTGACAGTGTCCCTGCTTCATTTGTTTCCATGACAGCTTCTGTTAGTCCTGTTCTCCTGCCTGGAATGCTCTGACCTGCCGGGCCCAATCCCACCACTGCAGGAAATGCTTCCCTGCTCCCTGGACTCTGCAGCTGTCTACTCTGACATCCTCACCTAGCCTTACCTTACACGGGTACTGTCCTCCAAAAGACCACAAGGCTCCATTATCTGTCTTACTTGTCCCTGTATGCTCAATATCTACAAATATATTGACATACAACCCGTGCAGAGAGTGTGTGTGTGTCTGTGTGTGTGTATATATCTCTGTGAGTGTGTATATGTCTATGTCTGTATGTATGTCTGTGTGTGAGTGTGTATATGTCTCTCTCTCTGTATGTATGCCTGTGTGTCTGAGCATGTGTGTACATGTCTGTATGTGTGTCTGTGTGTGTGTATGTCTGTGTGCGTGTTTCTGTGTGTATGTGTGAATGTCTGTGTATGTCTGTGTGTGTGTATATGCCTGTGTGTGAGTGCGTATATGTCTGAGTGTGTGTGTATGTGTATGAGTGTGTGTGTATGTCTGTGTGTGTCTCTCTGTGTGTGAATGTCTGTGTGTGTGTGAGTGTGTCTGAGTGCGTGTGTATGAGTGTGTCTCTGTATGTGTCTGTGTGTGTGTGTAAGTGTGTGTCTGCACAGAGACCCAAGCAGATGGAGGAGATGGCTATTACTTGTCTTGAAGACTAAAATACAAAGGTTGTTATTTAGCCTTCCCTGGTTTCACTGCAGGTCAGAAATAGAACCAGAGCTTGGGGTCAGCTGTAAAACTGTCTCAAGCACATGCTGAGAGGATTCCAACAGCACAAAAAGGAACAGAGAAATGGCGACGCCTGCGATGAAAAAGAAAGCAGGACTGGGCCAGTGAAGGCAAGCACAGAGCGGGGGAGGAAAGCTCCAGCATGACCTCTGGATGGAGGCTAGCAGGTGGGATACAGAAAGAATGTGCAAGCTTCAAAATACATCTTCCAGTCAATAAACAGACTCCTGGACGGAACTGACAACTCTCAAAATAAATACAAAGCCAATAACTATGTGAAAAAGTGTGCAACATGCAAATTAAAATCATCTGAGATTCTCTCTCACCTCAGTCAGAATGGCTGTCAGCAGGGAAAAACGAACAATAAATGCTAGATGTGGGAAAACAGAAACTAGTCCCCACCCCCCTCACTCCACACACACACACCATTGGTGGGGATGGAGAGTGGGAGAAGCATACACACACTTGCACGCACACAGCCCACTGGTGGGAAAGTAGCCTAGTAGAACCACTATGGACAAACTAAAACTGACCTTCCCTAAGGCCTGGTTTACAATAAAAGGACTCCAATCAAATACCATAGACACACTTGCACATTTGTGTTTACTGGTGCACTACAGCAAAGAAACAGAGCCAGCCTATAAGCCCATCACCAGAAGAACGTGTAATGAAAATGTCCAGCCATGACCCAAAACCATGACAATGGGAGGAAAGACGTTAAGAAATTAAACCAGACTCACAGAGGTAGCCCGTTTCTTCTCATACACAGAGGTCAGATTTCAATTTATGTTTGTGACACAAGTTAGAAAGGGGAATATGGTAAGAGATTCTTTTTAATGTGTATTGAGTGGTTGCCTACGTGTATGTACGTGTATATGCCTGGTGCCCAGAGGCCAGAAGACGTGTGTAGGATCCCCTGAAACTAGAGCTACAGATGGTTATGAGCTATCATGTAGGAGCTGGGCACTGAACCCAGCTCCTCTGGAAGAACAGCCTTAAGCACTGAGCCAATCCCCCAGGTCTGGAAGAAGGAGATCTTAAAGGGATGCAGGGAACTGAAATCTATGTGACATGGATACAGAAGTGGGAGCTGTTTGAGGAGAGAAGGGGACCAGTAAGGGGAGGGAGACAGGGAGGACTGGAAAGAGCAGTGTAGGAGGAGACAAATAATAACAAAGACAAAGGCTTGTCTCAGCCTATCTATCAGGTCAAGAGTACGAAGTCACCGCTTTCATTTCGTGGTTCTTATTAGTTCACACACTTGGAGTATGCTAACTCCCTCACAAACTGTACCTAATAGAATTTTCGACCGCACGTTTCCGTCAAAGCGTTTTCTCAAATCTAGCTCAGGCTGGCTCCCAATGAGTTTGAATCGTGGCTTAGCTACACCTTCTAATCTCCTGACTGTGGCCCTGGCATCTGAGAACTCCTTGCTCTTCTTGGCAGAGCTTGGGGCACTCGGGAGCGACCGTCCGTGGAAAGCACTTTTAACACACGCCTCATCGTACGTTAGGGGCTAATTGGAGTTTCTGCTACGAGGCGGCCGACGGCGGGGCGCAGCCTCTTCGCCTCTCTCCGCATCGGCGAGGCGGGCGGATACACTCGGAGGCAACAGGTTTTGGAGTGTGCTTCAGTGTTGGTGGGGCCTGCAGAACAGGACGTTTGCAAGCGGTGGGAAACGAGTCCTTACGAATGTCCCTTCCCCATCCCCGTCTCCTCCCCAGGGCCCCCGGAAGCACACGGGAGCGTCCCGTTGAGCCGGATCCCCGTCCCACCTCCTCCACGTAGGCCGGTGGGTCCCGCTTGATCAGGTTCTGTAACTGCGGCAGGTTGCTTGGCAGCTTATTGTTGTTCCTGCCGGACATGGTGGCTGTAGATGGGCTCCCTGGCGAGCAGTTGTTGGAAAACGTAGGCCTCTGTCAGTCACAGCCCGGGCACCGCGGCAGCTTAGACTCGTGTTTCCTAGTATAACCGGAAACAGCACGTGGGACACTCCTATAGCCGAAGCGAGCTACGGAAGTCTCAGAGGATCAAACTTAGCCACCCTGCTGCAATGCTTTGTAGGACTCTGCACTCTATCGGCCCCTGCCGTTGGGTAACCGCTACTATGCTACTACTATCACCCAACACTTGATGCGATCTGAAATTAAATCTCCCTCTT
>NW_022196905.1:84540392-84576343 GCF_008632895.1 Mastomys coucha
ACTTGAGCAGGTTTCATCATTTCAACATTCTTTTCCATTAAAAACAATTTTTATACAACATATTTGACCATATTCTTTTTCCTCCTCCAATTCCTCCCACATCTCCCCATCTAGCTCAGCATTCTTACAGTGGTCCAAATAAATGAGGATTAATAAGGGACTCAGGTATGACAGCCCATAACTGTAATCCCTGTACTCAGGAAGCTGAGGCAGGAGGATTATATGTTTGGAGCAAGCCTGAGGCTTACTCTGTCTCAAGAAAAAAAAAAAAAAAGAGCCGGGCAGTGGTGGCGCACACCTTTAATCCCAGCACTTGGGAGGCAGAGGCAGGTGGATTTCTGAGTTCGAGACCAGCCTGGTCTACAGAGTGAGTTCCAGGACAGCCAGGGCTACACAGAGAAACCCTGTCTCAAAAAACTTAAAAACAAAAACAAAAACAAAACAGAAATTAAGCATGGTCCTTCAGGCTGGTTCAGGTGGCCTATCTCATGAGTAACCCTAGGTCTCTTCCCCAGCACTCCATAGACTGCGAGTGTTGGCTCATGCCTGCAACCCAAATACTTAGGGAAGAGAAGGCCAGAGGGTTGAGACTCCAAGGTCATCCTCAGTTACATAGGGAATTTGAGAGAAACCTGTATTATAAAATGAGGATTAGAGACTAGAGATGGCTCAGCAACTAAGATCTGGTACTGCTGGTACTGCTGTTACAGAGGACCCAGGCTCAGTTTGCAACACACAGGTGGCTCTCAACAGTCTATAATAACTCCAGTTCCTGAGAAATGTGTGCCCTCAGCAACTACCTGTGCTCACAGCACACATACCCACACAGAGATGCACACACATATCTAAAAAAAAAAAAAAAAAAAAAAAAAAAAAAAAAAAAAAAAAAAAAAAAAATTGTCAGAAATGAGAGAATCATTTTCTTTTTAGAAAAGTTTGAAGAAAAAATCCATGAGAGTATGACTAGAAAGCACTGTTTTAGAGAGTGGCAAAGAGTGGGGGTGGAGGTTAGATTGATTTTTGTTTGTTTGTTTGAGACAGGGTTTCTCTGTATAGCCTTGGCTGTCCTGGAACTCACTTTATAAACCAGACTGGCCTTGAACTCAGAGATCCAGCTGTCTCTGCCTCAGGAGTGCTGGGACCACTGCTCCTAGGTAACTCTTAATTCTAAACACAGAGAGGAAAATGTAGCTGTTGGACAGTAACTAGTCTTATACTAACAGATGAATCAAGGTGTTACTATTCTGTGTAGCCTAAGCAGTTTCCTAGACTAACTTCATCCAAGGTCACCTGCCACTGTGTTAGAGTCCAAATTGAAAGAAATCTATAATCATATCTGGATAAATCCTGAGGTTAGTTAGATCAGGAGTGCTCTTGAGGTTAGTGTTCTATGAAGGGATTTCCCCTTCCATATGGAAGTATTCTAATCTTGATGTTTGCAGCCTAGTGCATGGTGATTTAGCCCAGAAATGGAGCAACACATGTTTGTTTATATATATTGGTAGTTCGTCTACCCATAAGTCTGTGCATGTGCACCTGTGTATACCTGGTGCTCACAGAGGCCAGAAGAGGATGTCAGATCCCCTAGGCTAGAAATACAGATGTTTATGAGCCAGTGTGAGGGTCCTGGGAATAGAACAGCACTCCTCTGAAAGAGCAGCAAGGGCTCTTAAGCACTGAACTCCAGCCCAGCGAACTATGAATCTGAGGAACTGTGGGTGCTCCAGGTGCCTGAACATACAAAGTAGGGTGGCATCCAGCATGACTCCAGCTACTGACCTGACTGGGGAAGCGATGGAATGAAGAAAAGACAAACACACAGGAGGTCTGGGATTGTGTGGGCTGGGCTCTCTAATGGAGAAGCTGCAGCAGCTGGAGCACCTTGGTGTGCTTATCATATACACTTGGGCAGGGAGGTGGTGCCATTGTGTGAAGAAAAAGGGGGCAGGGTTAGCTAGTCTCTGTAGGAGCTGTCTCTGTGTATGTATGAGAGAGGGGTGAGAAAAATCAACACATTTGCATTCACACCAGGAGGGAAGGCTTTGCCACTTCCCTGAGCCTAGGCACAAGTACTATGATTTTGTTCTGACAGCCTGACAATTGTTAACTCTAAGGCCTAAGGCAGGGCGTTTAGTGGGATGAAATTTCCCCCTGGTAATAATTTTCCTTGTCCCTGTCATTGTGTAGTGGTCTCAGACCCCGCTAGCTTTAGCTGGGTTTAGATATAGAGGGTTTCTAGCCTTTAACCATTCTGCCCTGTGGCCGCCTTCTGTGTCTTATGACACAGCTATTGCTTGAGCACAAGAACAGACACAGAAGAAAGCACAGAGCACACTTAGTGGTACCAGGGTCAAAGCCACACCTGCTTTGCCATTTGTCCTCCTTTTGTGCTCCCTGCCCATTTCAGCTGCCTGTCAATCAAGAGGAGGCCCCTCCCTGGACTAGCCTGTCAATCAAGAGGAGGCCCCTCCCTGGACACCTGCTAGATGCTCTCCTCCCAAACTGGGGGAAATCCGGTGTTTGTGCGTAAGTCTCCAAGTCGGGGGTAACTTGCTGTGGAAGACCGGATGGACAAAGGCCTTGTGGGTCCTGATCACACATGATTTACACATGCTAGTTCCTCTCATGGAACCTGATTAAGTCTTGTTTCCCAGATCTCAGGTCTTTGCTCGGGTCTCCCTTCGAGATGCCTTCTCTGGCCTTCCATCCTCTTCCAGCCCAGACCCTTTTCTTCCTCTGTATCATGTCTTCAGGGTCTCCTCTCCACCAGCCTGTGAAGACACAGCCACTAGTTCAGCTGCTCGTTGTGTGAGGCTCTGCACTAGATTAGAAGGTAATAGAAACTCTGGGGTTTGTTCATTGCTGTACCCCCAACACTTGTAGCAATGCAGGGGCATGTCTCACAAGTACGGACTGGGCAGAGCCAGTCAATGTTTGTGGAATGAGCAGGTAGATGGATGGCTAACTTCTGAAGTGTCCCCCGATTCCTTAATTGTAAGATTAAAGCAACATTTAATTTTTTGAAAATTTCCTAAAATATGTTTTTTGATCCTTCCCCTAACTCCTCCAGGCCACTCCTCTCTCTCTTTCCCTTTCTCCTTCTCTTCCTCTCTCCCTCTCTCTCTCTCTCCCTCTCCCTCTCTGTCTTCACTCATCAAGTCCAATTTGTGCTGTTTATATGTTTTTGGATGTTCAGCCTTCTACAGAGTGTGGCCAGCTTCATAGACACTACATTCCTGAAGAAAACTGACTCCCTCTTCATCCAGCATCAAGCAGTGAACAATAGCTCCTCACAGAAGACAGATTCAGTTCCCAACAACAACATGACATGGTAGCTCACAACCATATGGAACCTCTCAGTTCCAGAAGATCTGATGCCCTCTTCTGACCTTCCTGAGCACCAGGCATGCATATGGTGCACATACATTCCTGCAGGCAAAACGTTCATATGTACAAAATACATACATACATACATACGGAAAATCTGAAAAGAAAAAGAATTTTAAAAATTATCTCAAAAAGTGGTCAACAGGAATTTTTCTTTACTCTCACTTGAAACCAAAAGAGAGGGGACTGGAGAGATGGCCAGCTGTTAAGAGCAAGCACTGGCTGCTATTGCAGAGGACCTGGGTTCAATTCCCAGTTGCCCACATGTCAGCTCACAATCGTCTGTAACTCTAGTCCCAGGAATTCTGATATCGTCTTCTGCCTTTTGTAGATACTCTGTGTGCATGTGCTGTACAGGCGTAGACACAGGCGAAACACTGTACACAGAAAAAAGAAAAGAAAAAAAAGAAACCAACATTAAGAGCATTCGGAGCCGGGCTGTGGTGGCGCACGCTTTTAATCTCAGAACTTGGGAGGCAGAGGCAGGTGGATTTCTGAGTTCGAGGCCAGCCTCGTCTACAGAGTGAGTTCCAGGACAGCCATGGCTATACAGAGAAACCCTGTCTCAAAAAAAAACCAAAACCAAACCAAACCAAACCAAAACAAAGAAACAAAAACAAAAACAAAACATTCCGGTCTGCTTAAAATACATTTTTAGGAACTGTTAAAGTCGCCACTAGGGGGAGCGCCTGCTCTTGTTTTAACAATAAACCAAACAAAATTACAGGCTTGACAAAATGACCACCTGCCCATCAAAATCAGCAGAGAAAATCAGCGCGAAAACACTTCAAACTTTTTTTTTTTGTTTGTTTTTCGAGACAGTGTTTCTCTGTATAGCCCTGGCTGTCCTGGAACTCACTCTGTAGACCACGCTGGCCTCGAACTCAGAAACACACCTGTCTCTGCCTTCCAAGTGCTGGAATTAAAGGCTTGCGCCGCCACCACCACCCAGCCCAATCCAGCCTTTTCTAAAGCTAACTTTAGAATCCAACTCCAGTTGCCCGACTGGGCAGCAAGCACCACCACCCGCTGAGCCATCTCACTGGCGATAACCTTGTTTTTTTCATTGTTCGTTCCCTTCTTCACTACTTTATTAGGAATTTTGCCAGCAAGCCCATCAATTTCTTTCTTTCCTGGGAAAAGAGATCTATTTAGGGTTGTTGGTGGACACACCTATAATTCTAGACTTAATTCAAACTCATCTGGTCATTATCCTTTGATTTATTTTTTTTAAAACTTACTGCCCGGTCCTTAAAAAATAAAATATTTCTCAAAAAAAAAAAAAACACTGAGTAGTTTTTTTCTTCTGTTTTTACAGTTGAGAGCTTGAAGAGTAAAGACATATTGTGATTTCTCTCTGCATTTATTACTTCCTGTGCCTGGGGATATGACTCAGTCCTGAACTAGTTTGCCTTGTGAGCATGGGGACTGAGTTCCATCCCTAGAATCCACAATACAAAAATAAAAAAGGTACCTACGGTGGCCTGGTGGGGAGTGATGTGAGAGATATGGCAGTGGATAGATAGACCTTGGGTGCTCAAGGCCAGATAACCTGGCCTGCCTGGCAGGGTCCAGCCCAGTGACACAGTCTGTCTCCAAACCAATGTGAACTGTACCTAAGAAAGTTCTCCTGAGGCTATGGTCAGGCCTCCACTTGTATTCACACACACAGAAATATATACACACAGGAACATGTACATGTATGTACAAATACATGCACACATATCACACACAAACTCACACACACAGAGGATGTAGCTCAGTTGCTGGAGTGTTCACATGTGGTACACTTGCCATCCTCAGGAGTTTGAGGTTAGTCTGGGCTCAAAGAGATCTTGTCCTAAACAAACAGCCAAGCAAACCAAACAAATACAACTTTATTGATGTGTGAGGGATAAACAAAAAAATTGTATAAACTTAAAACCCTGTCTCAAAAACAAAACAAAACAAAACCAAAACCAAAAACTAAACATTTGGTGGAGTTTGAACGTATTCATAGGCTTGTAGATCCATCCTTACAGTTGACACGACCTCATGTCCCTTGAGGCTTTTGTGTGTGTTTAAAGATAATGAACCTATCTACCTTTTACATAAACTTTAAGTGCATGGATAATGTTATGGAGGGAGTGCGTATGCTCTGCGGTAGATCGTTAGGTGGTGACATTTTAGTTGACCTTGAAAGATTTAATGATTGTGAGAGTCAGGAGGGAGTCACTAGCTCCTTAGTGGACGACCTGTGTTTGACATCAGGCCAGTGTTTAACCTCAGAAGGACAGCAGGAGCAAAGGCTGGCCCTTATTTGCCAGTCACCTTGAGGAAGCCAGATGAACCCGGATACTCTTCACTGCCTTGTTCAGGAGATCTGCTGTTACTCCTACTTCGAGTCCAGCCATGGGAAAGCTATTGTTGTGGGCTGCATTTGGGTGTTATTGATTTTTGTCATAATAGGAAACAAGTAGGGAAATTCCCCCGAAGTACCCAAGGTCATGATACACACTGTATAATTTAATTTCTCATCCCCTGTGAAATATAGTCTGTGACTAGTATTTTTTTTAAACCACAGTATGTAAGACTTGTGGGTGTTTCTTTATGGAGGACAGGTCACAATAAGGAGAGAGAGCGTGCGATGCCTAATTTGACCACTTCTGTCTTTGTTATGAGTCATATTTACCTGCTTGATTACTTTTGTTTGTTGGTTTTTGTTTTGTTATTGCTGGTTTTCCTTTTTACCTCTTTGGTGGGGACAAGCATAAAACCCAGGGCATTGTGCATGCTAGACACACTCTCTGCTACTGATGTACACTCCCAGCACAATATAAGTATATTTAAAGACACAGAGCAGGAAATCTTTGTTATTTTTACAAATAACATGGCCTAAGGCAGAATCAATTAATTTAATTGGGAGGGATTCCTATGAAAATGAAAACGGGGAAAGCAGATTGGCAGAGAAGCTTCAGACATAAATCTTTTTTTTTAAAGATTTATTTGTTTTATGTATATGAGTACACTGTAATTATCTTCAGACACACTAGAAGAGGGCATCGGATCCCATTACAGATGGTTGTGAGCCACCATGTGGTTGCTGGGAATTGAACTCAGGACCTCTGAAAGAACAGTCAGTACTCTTAACCTCTGAGCCATCTAAGTCTTATTACAGGTAAGTTTCAGTCCATGGACTGGCTACTGTGTTGTGTAATCCCAGCACTGGGCAAGGACAGGAAAATCAGGAAGATCCCTGCAGCCCCTGATGAGGCAGGCCATCTAGGTTCGAGTTCCATGAGAGAGCCTGCCTCAAAAAATACTGTGGAACTGGGTGTGGTAGTGCACATCATTAGTCCCAGCAATCAGGAGGCTAAGACAGGTGGGTCTCTATGAGTTCAAAGCCAGCCTTATCTACATAGTAAGTTCCCAAACAGCCAGAGCTAATAGAGTCTGAGACTCTGTCCCAATACACACACACACACACACACACACACAACATGGTGGAGAAGCAGTTGAGGAAACATCTGACATTGACCTTCGGCCTCTACACAAGCATACATCACCCCCGACCCGCCCACAAATACACACACACACATGTTAACTCCCTCATACACATACACACAAAGTCTTAGTGAACCCGACATGGAGCTCTTGATTGAAATCTCTATCAGAGGTGTCTGTTCCTGCTCTTTGACACCCTTCCTAGCTACTAGAGACACTTTGGTTAGTCCACTTTTTACTGTCATGGAACATATAAAAATGTCCACGTCAACATGCTTCCCAACCAAAGGCTGAAGACAAAGAGATGTCTACTCAGAGATAAAGTCATCCTATTTTCAACCATGTACAAGTGATTGCTGCATTTCAAAACAACTAAACACAAACACACACCCACGCACACACTCACACCCCCACACTCCACACACACACACACACACACACACACACACACACACACACACACACTATATACGGACCTTCGATATAGGTTATGAGGGAAATTCTCCTTTCACCTTATAGATTTTGAGTTTTAATTTCTTTCCTGAGGAAATACGGGCTGTCTAGTTGAAAACTTAAAAGCAGCCAGGAGTGAACTGTTGTCAGGGTTTCTCTGTGTAGCCCTGGCTGTCCTGGAACTTACTCAGTAGACGAGGCTGGCCTTGAACTCAGAAATCTGCCTGCCTCTGCCTCCCAAGTGTGGGGATTAAAGGCTTGCGCCACCACTGCCTGGCTTGTTGTCTCTTGGTCCCAGTTTGTGCACAGAAGACCAAGGCTAAGCCTAGTGGCCCTAGAGATGACAATGCCAGCAATTATTTTTCTGTTTTGAAAATCAAAATAAATTATTTATTAAAATAGCCTCAAAACATTATAGTACATTCAAGGGATAAGATTTCACTGTTTGTGTAGTAAACTCTTAATTTTTTCCTGAGATGGGGTCTGGTTGTGTATCCCAGACTAGCTTTGAATTCATAAACTTTCTAATTCTACTTCCAAATGCTGGGATTACAGGTACAAGCCATCTGCCTGGCTTATGGAAGACTTTTAAGAAAAGCAAAGAGTTATGTATAACTTAGCACTTTTCCCTTTAATCTTTTCTCTCTCTCTCTCTTCCTCTCTCTCTTTCTCTTTCTTTCTTTCTCTCTCTCTCTCTCTCTTTTTCTTTCTTCCTTTCTTTCTTTCTCTCTTTCCTTTTCCTCTTCTATGGTGGTTTGAATAAGAATGGTCCCCATAGGCTCATGTATTTGAATGTTGGTCATCAAGGAGTGGCATTACTTGAGAAGGATTAGGAGGTATGGCCTTGTTGGATGAAGTGTGTCACTGTGGGTAGGCTAATCCCAGCTCTCAGGAGACAGAGGTAGATGAATTTTTTTGAGTTCAAGGCCAGATTGGTCTATAGAGTGAGTTTGAGGGACAGCCAGGGCTATACAAACCCTACCCACTGCCCCCACCCAAAAAAGTCCAAGTGAATCACAGTGTTCCTCTCTTTCTTCCTGCTGCCTGCCAATCCGGATGTAAAACTCCCCAGCACCATGTCTGCCTGCCATCATGATCCCCTCCATGATGACAATGGACTAATCTTCTGAAAGTATAAAGCAGCCCCAATTGAATGCTTTCCTTTGTAAGAGTGGCCATGCCACGCTGCTCTTCAGATCCATAGGACACTGAGACACCTTCTCTCTGATCTTTTTCCCCTCCTCCTTCTAATCTTTTATCAGTTTATTACAGATCCTAATCTTACTCCCAGATGAAGACTAGACTGTTCAATTGCCAAAGCCCTGTTGCTGGGCTTGACTTGAAGTTCAATGGAAAAACACCAGGCTGTCATGCCCGAGACCTGGGTTCTGTCGTCAGCAGTGGGCAGGAAACAACTTTCCATTTTCTCACACAAACATCTCTCCCAATTACTTAACTGAAAGCATGCCAGTTTAAATATATATACAAATTAATCATATAGCCAAATCTTTTTTTTTATTAATTGTTTAGGAAGACAATGATTCTTGGTATTGGAAAACAACTTAAAATATTAACAAGAGAATAGTTCTTCCTACGTGTAAGTACTTGTCAGTCAGAGACCTCAGTCTGGCCAGGGGTATCCCAGGATGCATCTTTGAAAAGTGGGATTTGGATCTCATACAGGTAGAGGTCAGGTGACAGGGCGGGGCAGGGTGAAGCCGAGCAGGTGTGTGCAGTGTGGAACAGGCTGGAGGTAGAAATGAGGGCTCATGTAAGTGAGCTTGACCATAGCACCTGAAAGGGTTTTGGAAAAGACCTTTGAGAAAACTTAGGGTGAAGCATATGCCAATCAACAACAACAACAAAACTCTTGTTAAGGAATTCCGAAATGCTCCGGCTGCTCCATACACCAGGCATTCCGAAATGCTCAGCCCTGCTCCGTACACCAGGCATTCCGAAATGCTCAGCCCTGCTCCATACACTAGGCATTCCGAAATGCTCTGGCCTGTTCTATACACCAGGCATTCCGAAATGCTCTGGCCTGTTCTATACACTAGGCACACAGTGGTGAAGGAGACAGGAGTTCTGAAGCCAAGCAATATAAACTTGTGCATGTGGGTGGAGAACAAAAAATATCACATAATTTTTTTATTAAATATTTCTTTTTAATTACATGCTATGTGTCTGTGTATGAATGTGGATATGCGCACTTGAATTCTCTTTTTAATACTTGCCTTATTTTTTATTTTATTTTTTTTTGTGTCCGTTCTCTGATTTACTTTTTTTTTGTATTTTTTTATTAGATGTTTTCTTTATTTACAATATCTCCTTTCCCAGGTTCCCCTAAAAATATGGACCACTTCACGAATTTGCATGTAATCCTTGCGCAGGGGCCATGCTAATCTTCTCTGTATTGTTCCAATTTTAGTATTTGTGCTGACGAAGTGAGCACCTTATTTTTTAGTTTAAGATGTGATTATATATATCATTTGCTATGGTTTTCTTATTGGACACTCGTTAAAGCTACGTTCCAGTTCTGTGAAGGGAAAAGATAACTGTCTCTTACAGAATGCAAACCGGAGTCACCATCAGTGAGGTCAGAGGCTAAGTGACCGGCGAGCAGAGAGTGGAGAGCTGAGTGAGAGTGTGCAGCAGTCACTCCTGGCTGCATGTACTGCGGAGATTCGCTTTGCCTGCAAACCATCAGCATGTGACATATGACCACTTGGTAAACCAGCTAAGTGAAAGTCAACAGCGTCAATTATGGGTTAACTAACTAATTAATTAATTTTAAAGATTTCTTTATTTATTTTATGTATATGAGCTCACTGTAGCTGTCTTCAGACACACCAGAAGAGGTCATCGGATCCCATTACAGATGGTTGTGAGCCACCATGTAGTTGCTGGGAATTGAACTCAGGACCTCTGGAAGAGCAGTCAGTGCTCTTAACCACTTAGCCATCTCTTCAATCCCCACTATTCCTAGTCTTACCCACCCTTGTTTATTACCATGTAAATGTGTGTGTGAAGCATTTGAGCCAGTTGGGTTTTTAGTTTGTTTGTCTGTTTGTTGTTTTTGAGACAAGGTTTTTCTGTGTACCTCTGGCTGTCCTGGAACTCTTCAGACCAGGCTGGCCTTGAACTCACAGAGATCTGCCTGCTCCTGCCTCCCGAGTCCCGAGGATTAAAGGCAGGTGCCATCACACCCAGCCAGTTCTTATTTTTTAAAATAATAACATGAAATCTGAATGTTCTCATTTCATTCACTACTTTTATACACATGCTCCATGTTTGAAACCAGTAAAATAGTGGAGTTGAGAGCAGGGTGGGTATTTTACTGAAAACGAGGAGGAGACTTTGAAGTAATGTTCAACTACAGTTGTTTGATCGAGAACGTTACCCAGTTACCCATCGGCTTGGATGCGTACTGTCTGAATGTTGGAGTAAGTATGATTTGGGGATGGGGTGTTGTGGGTGGGGTTGAGGTGGATCGGGGGTGGGGATAGGGCGGAGCTGGAAGTAGGGTGGGGTGGAGCTTTGAGGTTTCATAAGCTACAGACCATTCGGAGTTCACTCTTAGCCTCCTGTTTTCAGTTCAAGATGGGAACTCTCAGCAGTTTCTGCCTTCCTATCTGCTGCCTGCTACCATGGCGGAATCTCATCCCTCAGGAACCTTAACCAAAGAAACCCTTCCTTCTATAGCTACCATTATCACAGCTCTAGAACAGTCACTAACAGATAAACTGAAACCTAATATATGAAAACAATCCTTTATTTATTTAACACAATTGTATCAATTAGGGAACAGAGTCTCTATTAGACATCGTGGGAACGGGAACTAAGGGAGGATGCTGGGAAGTGAAAGGCCCAGTGGGAAAATCAGAAGACTGGAGGAAGAATTATTGACTAGTCTAGCAGGAGCGCTGAGCCAGCTGGACAACCAGGCCTGCAAGAAAACTCATGAGGATGAGCCCTGGCTGCCAAAGGGTTGCGAAAGTTTACGGGAAACTGCTACTTCTATATCAGTATGGCCTCTATAGATCCACAGCCTCTCTTGGGGAACCTGGGAGCAACAGTGATCTCAGGTCAGCAATGGGGAAGATGAGCCAGCTGTGCAGGAAGAGACAAGCTGAGAGCCATGGCGTTCCTGTTTGCCTAGTGGACCTCTGAAGACCAGCGTCTCTCTTTCGCTTTTCCAAATCTCACCCATTCCTCATAAGCTAACTCTGAGAAGCACACCGAAAAAGAGACTCCAGGAAATGCAGAGCCTGGTCCTACCAAGTTGATGGCACAGTCCAGCCAAGCATGGAGCAGAATCTACCCAAGGCTTTGAAAAACGAATGAATTCAGTGTGCCCAAGAGACAGAAAACTGAGGCTCATAGATGAAGAAACCATGATCAGAGAGACAGGCAGAGCCTGTCAGAAAGGATGTAACCATCTTTGACCCAGCTATAAATCCCAAGATTTTAGGCAAGATAATGCTTTTTGAGTTATTATTTTTAAAGGATCATTCTGCCTGCTGAGGGTAGTACAGAAGCAAGAGAAACTTCAGCATACAGGAGACCTCTGGGGTAGCCCAGGAAGAGGTCATGAAAGTTTAGGTTCAGGCTATGTAAACGTCCCTAGAAAGAACTGCTCAGGGCATCTCATTTCTCTAACATAGTCTTTCATCTATGTACACCTCTCTGTCCATGAGACTTGGGGTTGTCTCTGATGAGAGGCAGGGTGGGCAAGGAGGACCTAGAACTTTCTATACACCAAGGTCTATATGCATTTTGTCTCTCACAATGATCCTGGATGAAGAAATGAATGCAGAGAGATTCTACCCTTGAACCAAGGCTTTACAACTCAACAGTGTGCTCAGTTGTTCCTGAAATATGTCTTTAAAAAAGTCTTTGCTCTTTGGACAGCACCACCTGGCTGCCTCGGAGGTAAAGGCCCTTGGGGGAAAATGCATGCATACCGCTAGTGCCCGATGCCTGTCCAAACACCACACCGGTCTGGCTTCTCAAGAATACCTCAATTGTATGTGCTGGTGTTTTCGGTCTACTTTCAACCTTCCTAGAGATCCCACACGATGTATCTATAGTCCAAGAATAATAGCTATGGTGAGTTTCCATCACCAGGATAGGAATGCAATACAATCAACCTAAAAGAAGGGAAGGCCTATTTTGACTCATGATGGTTTCAGGTTGTAGTTCCTTTGCCAGGTTGCTTTGAGCTCACATGGTACAGTAAATCACAGCAGGCTTCATAGTAGAGGAGGACTGTTCACAACAGTGTATTCAGGAAGAAAAAGAGAATGAGGAAAGAAAGCGCTAGGAGATGCTCAAGTGAACATCCTTACTTAATTTCCTCTCAGCGGGCCCCACCCCTTAAAGGCTTCATCTCCTCCAAAGAGGTAACCACAGGCTGATAATTAAGCCCGAGAAACACACAGGAAAAGAGATTATGGGGAACATATCTCCCTGTATAACCAAGTCGACACAGAATGGTCCAACATCACAAGGACCAGCACCTGCAAGGGCTCTGAAAAGGAAATGACGTCAGTGTACCCCAGAGATGGGAAGAGAGGCTCAGTGCGCCTGAATGGCCAGAGAGACCTTCTCTAAACCTTAGCACCTGAGACTTAAATAATTGATTTGCCATTTGGGTCTCCACCATCCCTGCTTGAAGCTTCATGTCCCTTGAACAAATGCAGTTTTAGGAGAGAGAAGGGAAGGCGTTTTTGGTTTGCTGGACTTATAACTCACAAGAATAGCATTACTCTTGACAATTAGAGAAGCAGTTCAACACTACATAATTCTTTGTATTTTTGTTTAATTTTAAGTGTGTGGGTGTTTTGCCTGTGCATACCAGAAGAGGAAATCAAGTCCCCTGGAACTGGAGTTATAGACAGTTAGAAGCTGTCATGCAATGCTGGGAGTTGAGCCTGGGTCTTCCGGAAGGTCAGCCAGTGCTCCTAAGCTGTCTCTCCAGCTCCAACATGTTGGTGTAAGGTAGTGTGTTGGCTAGTCATATGTCAACTTGACACAAGCTTAAGCTCATCTGAGAGGAAGGTACCTCAACTGAGAACTTTACTTTATAAGATCGAACTATAGACAAGCCTTAATTAGTGACTCACCTGGGAGGACCCAGCCCATTGTGGGTGGTGCCCCTCTGGCTGGTGATCTTGGGTGGTCTAAGAAAACAGACTAAGCAAGCCAGTAGGCATCACTCCATAGCCCCTTTGCATCAGCTCCTGCTGCTAGGTCCCTGCCCTGAATTCTTGACCTGTCTGTCTTCTATGATATCACGTGATACTGAAGCATAAGTGCAAGAAACCCTTCCCTCCCCAAGTTACTGTTGGTCAAGGTGTTTCATCACAGCAGTAGACACTTTAACTGAGATAGTTTTATTATATGCCATGGAAGGTTTTGTTTTTGTTTTGTTTTGTTTGTTTGTTTGTTGAACTTAAGGAGACCCTTAAAGCGTTTTCGTGTCTTTATCTCAATTACCATCAACAGCATGAGAGAAAGCTAAACGGCAAAGGAATAAAGGATAAACAGAAGTCTCCTGAAGCACACAGTAGCCAAAGCGCAGACAGACATTTAAAAACCAAGTTTATTTTGAGATTTAGTGCATGTTTACTGATATCACCATCCTTTCACAAAATAGCTTCACAGCATCCATGCTAACTTGTTCCGAATTAAAAACCAGAATATGTGTATGAAGTCACACGGTAGGCATAGGTATCCACTATAACTATTTAGTAAAAAATACACAGTCAGATGCAAGGGCCATCAGCTAACTTGTTAGGAAACAGGTTTTTTTTTTTTTCCGAAAGCAAGTTATCTGGAGGGAGCTGGACAAGTTTTTGACTGTGTAATGGTACTTGGACGAGAGTCTCGGCAGCTGTGCTCAAAGCCACCTGCAGCTCGAGGAATGGCAATATTTGAGAAAACCATGCTAAAGACTGAACTTCTGCTCAGAGACATTCTGTTCTATTTAGCTCATTGGACCCCCTCTCCAGGGCAGTTTCCAGCTCCCACCCAGGCTAACTTGGCCCCATCCACGCTTCCACTAACAGAATTTACTATTTCCTGTAGCTCTTGGGTCCTTTAAAAATATCTCTGTAAAGATTTTTACTTGGCATCTTAAATTATGTGTGTATGTCATGTGGGCCTGTGTACATCTGTGCAATGCTTGCAAAGACCAGAAGAGAGAAATGGATCCCCTGGAGCTGGAGTTACAGGTGGTCGCAAGGCTCATGTGTGGGTGCTGGGAATGGAACTCTGGACATCTCTCCAGCCCCAAACTTTCCATTTCACCACTCCTTGACTGATGTGGCAATCAATATAATCATACACTGGGAGTTCTTCAATGAGGGAGGGGAGATGGCAAGGAAATTCATATTCACCTAAGGTAAACTTGTTAAAGGATTTGGCAGCTATTTTGTTGACTTCTAGAAAGCTTGTCCTGATCAAGAATGATAGTAGAGGAATTTTGTTTGAGTGAGGAAAGGTCTAGTATTTGCCAATCAGTCAAACCTGTCTTCGACATAAGCTTATGTTTCTAGATGGCCTGTGTATTTTTCAAGCAGTCCCAAATATCCACAAATGTCTTAAACATGTGATTCCTGTTTGTTAAAGACATTAGCCTCCTGTTACAAGGTAAGGCTTCTTGTTCACTCAAGCTGGCTTATGCATTGAGGATCCCTGAAGATAATAAGAAAGCTAGGTAATCTAAGGAAGGGAGGGAGGGGAGGAGGGAGGGACAGAGGGAAGGAAAGAAAGAAGGAGAGAAGGAAGGGAGGAAGGCAGGTGTAGTAGCACACACTTATAATCCTAGCATTTAGGAGGCAGCAGAATGTAGATATATGTGAATTCAAGGCCAGCCTTTTCTACTTTGTGAGGATAGCCAGATGATAAACTCTGTCTTAAAAGAATTAGTAAGCAAGCAAGAAAGCAAGGAGGCCAAGGGTTAGTTAGGCAATACAGAGATTGGCCAATGCCCGGTGTGTAACAGCCCTTCCACCTCTCACACATACAATTAGGAAATTATCCAAAACCAAGTTCTTGTAGGCACTGTGGAAGATTTAGGGGAAATAATCCATGGCCCCTACACTCAAAAAACAATCTCATTGGAAGGAAAAAAACAAACCAACAAACAAAATCTAATTAGATAACAGTGAAGTATTTCCTCATGAAACATTGAGCAATAAGTGAAATAAATTTAAGAGAATTTGAGTAGCCAGAAAATGTTCTTTAAACTGGTTAATTTTTTGCACTGTTAGTGATTGACTCCAGAACCTGGTCCATACAACACCAAGTGTTCTGCCATTAAGCTACATCCACAACCTTTTAGGATAGTTTTATTTAAGAGACAAACTTAGAATAAGCTTTGAAGATGGGATCAAGTTAATGATGAAATCTCATGATCTCAAAAGCTACATGGAAGGTTCTGAAAGCCAACTCTGGTGGCCTCCATTATAGAACCCCAAAACCATTAGCACCTATCTCTGAGACACACTTTGTGTGGGGGTCTCTAGGCTGACCCAAATGCAGCTGTGGATGGCCTGTCCAGCTTGGTGAAGTCTATCTAGCTCACCAGCAAACAGACAGGCCTGGGGCTTGGTGACGTGAGCCTCAGAGACTCCGGAGGCTGTGAGAAATGGAAGCCAGACAGCTGTTGTGCATGGGATAACTGTGTGTGGACACTTGCCCAGATTTGATATTATCGTGACTGTGCTCAAGGGCTTGATGAAATTTTGTTGGCTGTGTAGAACAAAGATAGTTTTTGCCTCTAGCAATTCTTACTATTTGAGTTTTACAATTAACTTCTTAGCTTTAGTTATAATATTAAATTCACGCTTTATGTTTTGTAGTTAGTGTATTAAAGCTTATGCATTAAAGGCTGCTCCACCAGGGAAGGCTTTTCAGTACGATCTAAAAGCCGTTTAGACACCGAGCGCTTGTTGGGTAAAGTGGTCTCTTAAGTAGTCTTCTTTGAATAAGGACTTTGGGGTGTTTTAGGTTTTCTGTTTTTCTTGTTCTTTTGATGTTTTTTCCCCCTCTTTTGCTTTTTCTTTTGGCTTATCTGCAAGAAATGAGAAAAAGGCAATGCTTTCTAATGTTGTAATTTCTCCCCCTTGGGATGGTCCAGCTCCTCCTGAGTGTGATCATTCCTTGTCCCCAGAGCCAGCTGGCCTCATTGTCTGCTGCCCCTACATCAAAGAAGCTACAGCTCCCTCTTTGCTTGTTTGTCTGTTTTTCCGGCATCTTGCTGTCTTCCATCCTCTCCCTTCATCACCTACCTGGGCCAAACACAGCCTTTTGGGGCTGACTGGTACCATTATCACCCACTTTTCATATAAGCCAATGGTTCTCAACTTGTGTGTTGAAACGGATTTGGGGCACATATCAGATATCCTGCGTATCAGGTATTTACATTATGATTCTTAACAGTAGCAAAAGTTGCAGTTATGAAGTAGCAACAATATAACTTTATGGTTGGAGGTCACCTCAACACGAGGGACTGTATTAAAGGGTCTCAGCATTAGGAAGGTTGAGAACCACTGAAAATGGACAAGGCTGACTGAGCGTGTAGCCTGAAGCTTAACAACTCAGACCTAGGGCAGACGCAGGAGTCAGGTGGGGGGACGCAAGCTCCCCACCCCATACTCCATGGCTCTTCTCAAACCCAGCTCCTTAGCTATCGCGCAGTTCTTCCCACTTTGTCCTTGGCTCCTTTCCCATCCCAATCCCTTTGTTCTCTGCATTTAAATTCCATTTCCATTAGTTCAGGCTCACTGAATACACCTTACTCCACTTGAAACCACCAACGCCCACACTGTACCTAATTAACTGCCTGGTAAATATCTCATCCTCAAAAATACAGATCAGTGGTCACTTGATAGAAGAAGTCTACCTTAATACTTTCTGCACTGTCTCTTGGCCAGGTCAATCACCCTTTCCTTGGTAGTCCTCAAGGTTCTTGTGCATACACTGTTCTAAATGTCTCCCAACAAGTATGTTGATTTTTACACATTGTTAATGACGATCTGCTATATGGGGAAGAGGTGATAGCTTATTATTTCTTAATCCTTAGTGTCTTACTATTTTATACTATTCAAAAGGATGGAAAATGGTGGGTGTGTCCAGGACCTGTTGACTTTCTGAGTTGATCTCTAAAAGAAAGCAATTTGGGTTCCTCCCCTCACCAACCTTTTTCTCCCATTCTTTCATCAGCTTCTTCACGTTCGCTGAATCTGGGTCTAGGCAGGTTTGATCTCCGTTCTTCAGTGTAGCACTGCCAAAGAAACACTGGTGAGCCTTCTCCCCAACCCCCCGGCAACAATGTAATAATTCTTAGTAGAAACAGTGAAGAAAAAAAAGCATGCATTTTGCTGAGTTTTCCAGCGGAAACCACTTAAAATGTAGCAAAATGTCTTCCTAAGATTAACAAGTAGATTTAAAAAAAATTGTAGCAAATCTTTCAGGAGAAACCTCAATTTCTAAATATTCAGTTCTCTATATATCTTGAGAATAAGAATAGCTATTCCATATAGAATCGCTTGATTTAGGTTGATATACATATGACCTTTGACACACACACACACATATATCTCTATCTATCTATCTATCTATCTATCTATCTATCTATCTATCTATCTATTGTGATACACACATATGGCATTTACCTTCACAATTCTAATTTCTAAGAGTCTTGGAATGGTGGCTTATGCCTGGAACCCCAGAATTCACATAGATAAAGTAAGAGGATCATGAGACTGAGGCCAGCCAGCCTTGACTACCCCACAAAGACTCTGTCTCAAAATAAAACAAACAAGAAATTCTAATCTCTAGAAAAGAATTACTAGGAAAGAATTAAAGACAATACTACAATAGTAATAGTTTGACAATAGTGAATTTTTTTTTTTACATGACCTTTGTTTCTAGCAATGGGTATGTGCTTTACAAATTATGGACTATTGATAGGATGTAGAACAGCTTAGCCACTAAAAGTCATTATTAGGGCCAGTGAGTTGGTGCAGCTGGTTAGCGTACTTGCCTTATACTCCTGGAGAGCTAAGTTCAACCCCGAAACCCCAAATGAGAACAGAGGAGAAAACCGACACTACCAAGCTGTCCTGATTGCTATATGCATGCTACAGCATGTGTTCTTGAACGTATAGAATATGGATTACATTTTATTTTGTTTTTAACATCTGCATGTGTATATGTGCTAGTATGCAGGTGCCCACAGAATCCAGAAGAAGGTGTAGGATCCCCCGGAGGTGGGAGTTACAGATGGTTGTGAGTTGTCCACTGTGGGTAATATAAACCAAACTCCAGTCCTCCTAACTTCTCAGTCATCTCTCTGCAACCACTCAGAAATTTTAAATGTCATTGTTAGGATTCAGGGTTAGGGTTAAGTAGAGAGAGTGTTCATGCATAGCCCGTGCAAAGTCCTAGGTTCAATCCTAGCACCCCCAGAAAACTAACAAGGATTGCATTATTAGAGAAAATTAGTTGTCATGAGAAACTGTCCACTGTTATTCTGTTAAGGAAAAAACAAATTACAAATGGCAACTTCTCCTCATCTATAGGGAAGATGTGCAGGTTCCTACACTCTCAGATGGTACCTACGTCCACAGATGCCTACATACCTAAGATAAAGTCTAAGGTAAACAGAGTAAGATATTAACAACAATAAATAATGTCAAGATAAATCAGTTACAACAATGTACTATAGTAAAATTATTTTAAAAAAAGCTTTCTATTTAATATTTGGACTATGGTTGACTTCAGGAAACTGAAACTTCAGAACTTGAATTAGTAAATAATATAATGTTTACCTTTATTGATTTTACTTTTGTATGCACATATGTATGTATGCATTACATATCAAAAGGAACACACATGTGAAGGAGATAAAGGTGTTTTAAAGGACCACATGCCTAGGGGTTAGGAGAACAGAATTATGATTCTTTATTTTTTTGTTCTTCTCAACCAATCCCAATTGTATTTTTTCTTCCTTCCTTCCTTCCTTCCTTCCTTCCTTCCTTTCTTTCTTTTTTCTTCCTTCCTTTCTTTTGTTTTTTTTTTCGAGACAGGGTTTCTCTATGTAGCCCTGGCTGTCCTGGAATTCACTCTGTAGACCAGGCTGGCCTCGAACTCAGAAATCCGCCTGCCTCTGCCTCCCAAGTGCTGGGATTAAAGGCATGTGCCACCACTGCCCGGCTCTTTTATTTTTAAAAAAAAAATTTAAAAATTCATTGAGAATTCAATTCATGTATTTTGATTATATTAATAGGAACATATGTAATAGGAATACAATTAATAATTAACAGGGATATATCAATTATATTTAATTAATGTTGATATTCAAATAAATGTTTTCTGAATTAGAATCCTAAAGAGCCTTAAAAAGGTAATTTGGTCTTGGAAACAATTTATTATTTAATGATATATCATCTTCCATTTTCAGTTTCCAGCAGAAATTTCTTATTTTGAGAAGGAAGAAAGTAAAGGAATAGACAGAATAGCCTCCTGCCCACATGAGCAAGTAAGCTGAGAGTGAGCCTCCCACTAAGTCCAGTGTGGGATGCATGCGTTGGAAACTTTTACTTACATGATTTCAGTTTTGTTGCAATTAGGGCTTGGGGCAAACTGTCTGAGATCTCTGAGGGATTTGTAGTGGATTGTTCCTCGGCTGGTGTTGATGCAGGAGCATCGTGGATTCCTTATGACTAGGGTTCCTAGAGGAAAGATAATAAACATTACTAGGGTCCTTTAGAATGACAGGTTTGACCCAGTCACTATTGCACCTTAGGTCATTTAGCGTTCTTAACTACATTATTTCACAACCTTGGAGGAAGAGGGTACCTCCACCATCCTTAAATCCCTACTGAGGTTGGGCACACATGTGCAGCCGGCTTCTTAAGCAGTCCCTCTGTATACTCCCTATGTACTAGGAGCATGGAATTGATGTAGGTGTGGACAGAAAGCTCTACTTACAATAATGGATGACCATTTCAACCCTATTCCCTCTCATCCCTACTGCTCCAAAATGCCTCTTTAAACCTATGTCTCCATCCCTTATTGCTTGCCTAGAGTCAGTGTCTATTTATGTAGGTTTTGCCATCATACAATAACTATAACACTTCTACTTTACACATGTGGAAAACACACTCTAGGAAGGTTCTTTGTCTGAGGTAAGCAAAGTCAAGAATAAGGAGGCCAGAGGCAACCTCTCTGACTTCTGACTTCTCAGTTGGTTAACCACAGACATTCTTATCTGTACACAACATCAGGTGGGAAAAATGATGCAGGAGAAAACTTAGAAAAGGATCTCTTATGCCACTCTCTGTTCCCAGGGCTTCGGATTTCATATCTCACACGATAAATGTGAAACAAAGCACCCAGACTCTCCTTTACATCTGATAAATGATTTCTCATTATTAAAATGTTCAAATATGGCCAGGCAGTGGTGGCGCATGCCTTTAATCCCAGCACTTGGGAGGCAGAGGCAGGTGGTTTCTGAGTTTGAGACCAGCCTGGTCTACAGAGTGAGTTCCAGGACAGCCAGGGCTACACAGAGAAACCCTGTCTCCAAAAAAAAAACAAAAAAACAGAAAAAAAAAAGTTCAACTTTGCTTTGACCCCTCCCTGGGAACTCACACTCCCCACACCAGGAAGGTGTGCTTGGCTTGGCAGGCACGATTATGACCTTTGTATAACTGGTCACAGCATCTAACTGCTTTGATGACCGAGCAATATTACTTTTTATTGCATGCAAGACATTCAGCTTTATCTGCTGGCCTGGCACGGCTTTTTACAGTGATGCATTCCTCAGAACTTACTAACTTAATGCAGTGTTAAACTCCTCACCTCGAACTCCACACTGATCCAGGAAGATGATGCCCAAGAGGAAAAGAGCGGTGGACTTCATAGCAGAGCTGAGTTCTATTGAGTCACTGTGCTGGAGTGAAGTCCAAGAATGTCTTTAGACAACATTTTCTTGCAGATCACATTTATTTAGGAAATCCCTTTTCCTTCCCGCCTCTGATTGGTTGGTCTCCTCAGCTGACCTAGAAGAACTAAATTAACCACAAACTTGATCGTCCTGGGGAAAACCCTACGCTTGGATCCCAGGGAATTTCTGCATGTTCTACTTCCATTTCACATAAACGGGTAGTTTATAGTAAGGGATGCGAAACCACCAGCAACCTCTTGTAGCCCAGGCAAAGTTGCTACCTGGATGCAGAATAGATTATACGATGAATGTATTAATGCCGTACAATGAAGGTTGGAGATGTGCTTCCCACATGGGACGAGATCCTCTTTACACTATATGGCGACGTTGATATTTTCTCATACTGTCTTTCCTGACAAGCCAAAGCTTTTTAATTTGTTAAGGGTAAATCCATTTTGTCTCACCACTGCTACAATTTCCTATCACTGTAATTTCTAGATTAGTTGCTAAGCCACAGCTGTTCTGGTCCTTGCTACCTTCCCAGATGTTTCACGAGATGTCTGTGGCACTCAAGGTAGGTCTGTGAAGTGAGAAAGCACGTTCATGAGCATTTTCTAAGGAGTTTAAAGAAGCTACATAGAGTAAATGGCATTCAACAGCAAAGAATTTTTAAAAATAGAGTAGATATGAAGGTTGCTGTGGTTGTTCTAAATTCTTGTGGCTGTTGAAACTAAAGTGAGTTAGTATGACAGTGAGAGAAATAATATCAAGCTTCCTCAGAGAATATTGCGTTCTGGGACAGGATGCAAACTGGAGGAAAGAACCACAGACATAAAACAACAGGATGAAGGAACAAAGCCAAGAACCTCCCTTTCAAAACAGGATCTGAGAAACAGGAACAAATAAAAACAAAAGTGCATATCTGCATTGGTGCTATATATAGTCCTTTGATATGTCATGGCCAGACAATAGTGCCTTAGTAGGGCATAATGAAAGCATTGCAATGAGACTGGCCAAATGCTGAATAAGACTGGCAAAAAGTATTAAAATTCTTTGGCTTTATTTCACAAAACCATTGAGTACACTCATTAGCAGAAGGGGAAGTTAATAGCTAAGAGATGCTATTGTTCTGTAATTGACTACACACATGTATAGGAAATTGACCATCTCCACTCAGACTTTCTACTCTTTACCTCCTCTAGAAATGGCTGGACAAGAGTTTCAGCTAAACAGTTCTCATACCTTCCTTTTAAATGTATCTGAACAAAATGAACAACTGTCACGTAAATGACTTCTTCTCTCCTCTCTGTTCTGCCAGTAGCTCTCTTCCTCCTCTATCCCTCCTCTCCCTAGATCAGCTGGTTTGACTGAATTGGAGGCAGTTTTTGAGTCTTCAGGTAGCAGGCAAAGCTACAACCCAAGGTTACATTAATCTTGGTAAAATAAAAGCTAAAAATATTTCCCAAATCAAAGTAAAGACATCTAAACAATCTTTACCAACTTTTTCATTGTGTACTCTCTTTCCCTATGGAAAAGCATATGGAGCCTAACTAAAGTTTAAAATAAAGAAAGCAAAATCAAAAGAAAATTTCTCCCTAAAGAGAGAAATGGAAAAATATACATAATATATATTATTGTAATACATATAATATATACTATATACTATTATAATATATGCTAAGAAATAGACTTTCTAGGGTGAGATTGAACCTTAATTGGGCATTAATCATTGTAATATAGTAGGGTTGTTGCTTGTTTGTTTTTTAAGATTAGGTCAAGGTCTCACTGTGTATATAGCAGGCTAACTTTGAACAAGCCATTCTCCTGCCTCAGCCTTGTGAGTATTGGGATTGGAGATTTGCATCCTGTGCTCCACTACTATCTAAGAGGTTTTGTTGTTGTTTTGCTGATGCTGTTGCTTTTTAGCCTTCCCAGAGTGATGGCTGTCCTTGCAGCAATAATCTTCCCCTATCCCTAAGGAATGTATGTTTTCGAATAAGGGGACATCTTATATTTACCTTTTATGTCATACAATACACACTTTTTAATAGTTTCTATGTAGATTAATAACACATAAGTAAAATGTTACAGAAATCACTTTGAAAAACAAGACTTATGGTGACTTTTGATAAGTTTATTCATCAGTTTAGTCCTGGTAGTGAGCGAGGCTAGGCTGGACCTGAGTTAGGTACCAGTTCTGCCAGCCTTGGGTCTCTCACGCAAGGCAATATCTCCCAGTTTCACAAGCGGTTGTTAAATATTAAATAGCAAGAACATACTGCCAGTGGGTATCGGTCAAACAGAGACTTGTAACTAGTCGAAGGGCGAAGAATTACCGACTGCAGAGTGTTCCGATCCTCAATAGTACACCTATGTCACCTCTGCCCCCAGTACAGGGAACATCCCAGAGGAGGGGCTAGAAGGAGCCAGAACTTAGGGAGAAGGACGGAGATAGTTTTCTGGACTGGCCCGCCCTCTGCACTACAACTGTTTATCTGCTCAGGACGCACTTCATCATTTCATCATACCTAGGGGAGGGGCTCCTGGGGCTCCACCCTTAACTAATGTTTATGAGTCAAAAAAGAAAACAAGAGTTTGGAGTAGGAGGGGGATTTCTGGGAAGAAGAATGGTTCCAGCAGGAGTGAGGGATGAGAGAGGGTAATGGATAGTGGGACTTGCCTAAAATTCAGTATGAGCATGTATGAAATTGTCCAAGTGTATATAAAAAGAGCAACCGCTGTGACGCAAGTAACACCGAGCCAGTCAGCAGAGCTGGTGGAGACTTCGTTCGTCTTCTTGTTTTTTTTTTTTTTTTTTGGTTTTCGAGACAGGGTTTCTCTGTATAGCCCTGGCTATCCTGGAACTCACTCTGTAGACCAGGTTAGCCTCGAATTCAGATATTCGCCTGTCTCTGCCTCCCAAGTGCTGAGATAAAAGGCATGCGCCACCAGTGCCCGGTTTTGATGGAGACTTCTTAAGAATGAAGGCTCAGCGTGGGCTGTTACTTTCTCAGCCTCTTGCGTCGTTCTTCCTTCCCATTTTCTGATTCACTGCTCGTGCCTTTTCTATAATGTGACCACTCTGCATGCTTACGCTGCAGCGTGATAATTTTACCCTATTTAGCATCCCTGCTTTAGGAAAGCCTTCCCTTAGCTCCATAAGCAGTCGGTCCTCCCTGCTGCAGGTGCTCACGACACCTCAAGGCTCATCTTCATAGATCGGATATAGTAAACAACGTTAGCTTGTGTGGGATACTCTATTCTCTTCTATTAGAGAAGAGTTTGTAAAGACCCACGTTTGAACATGAGGATAACCCAAGGCTTATCCTGGAAGAATGTTCTTAAAGCCTGGTACAGTAAATACTCAGTATAAAAGTTCGCAAGTGACAAACAGGGGCCAGAGCCTTGCTGGGCAGATCTGGCATCAGCCAAGGATTGAAATCTTAAATCTGTGACCTTTTCTAGTTGGGCTATTGCACAGTGCGCATGCCCAGCCAGTTTGCTTCCAGAACTTTCCTTCACCCGGAGCTCAACGCTCACTCTACGTGTGTGGCTGCTGGGGCTGCCTGCACTGATCTGCTGAAGAAAAGAAGCACTTTAGGAAGGAAAGGTAATACGTGCCCCGGGGCTCTCCTCTCTGTCCCTACCATTCCTCTGCCTCCTGGCTCGAGGAAGCCATTTTCCCTAAGAAGCAAAGCGGAGACTCAACGACCCTGGGGATGCCAGGAGCCCCGCATGCGGCTTTCACAGGAGGTTTGGCGAGGTCGGAGGGAGCAATGCCTCCAGAAGCCTAGCTCATGGTGTGGAGGCCGCAGGGCTCAGGAATATCCCTCGAGGGCAGCTGCGATGACCCAGAGGCAGGCCCATTGGGTAGGAGCTGGTGTTGAGGTTGGTCAGAGCCTCCAGGTACTGATCCCCTTAACCCAGGATGTCCTGAGCCCCTGAACCCCAGAGCCTTGGAGATCCTGAACCCCTGAACCTCAGAGCCTAGGCTCCCTCCCGCCTGCAAGGGCTCCTTCCTCCCTTAACAATGGAAATATCTTTCCAGGGTAAAATGCTTCTTGGATCAACCTGGGCCCTTAGGCTAAAGATAGACCAGTTTGGGTTCAGGCATTGTAAGACATTTGGTTTCCAGACTCCATTTTTGGCAAGTTTCACGCTAGCTGGCAGAGGAAATGTGATATAGACTGGAGAGAAAGAAGAGAGAAAAATCCCACAGAGACCGTGTTTATGGATAGAAAGCTTTTTAGGAGAAATCGAAACTTGCTAAGTAAGACAGGACGTTGCTGGAGTTTCTCACAGGCCTGGGAAGAAAGCCAAGGATTATCAAGACTGTTGTAATCAACAGACAGTTTTTAATTCCTCCTTGGACAACAACAACCAAAAAAACCCTCTTTCTGTTTTCTTTGAAAAATTCCAAGTCAAGTGTCCCCGAGGAACTCAGTGGTGATGTAATCCCCCAAAGGCAGGCAGAGCAGGCCTATTGGCGCTCACACGCAGTATCTGGCCACTCTTTCCAACTGTTTTATTATGGAATTATGTAGGTCTGTTCAAACAGGTTAACAGCGTGACTGTGTAGTCAAGACCTGGGGCTTCCTTTTGCTTTGCAGAGGTCAAGTTTCTCTGAAATTGAAACTTGTGTGCTCGTTTTAATTCTTCAGTGTCTAGACTTCCCGATTTCCACCGGTCTCTCCTAAGAGTAAAGGATCCTTATTGGGAAACAAAGCATTTCTTGGAAGTCCCACGCTGTGTGTTAGCATTATGAACTGTCTCTTTCCTCGGTCAGGGAGTTATTCCTTCCTTTAAGAAAAAAAATTAGAAAACCTTTTCACTAACTAATCATACTTCTGTTTATCTCAGGCCACCAAGGAAAAGGAACAAATTCTTCCTCCATTAATCTTATTATCTTGGCTTCTTGGTCTGTGTCTAATAAAAGCCCCAGGGCTGGTTAGACAATCCTGTAGATAGTAAATAGACAGTTGTGTAGTAACTGTCTAGTAAATAGACAGTTCTGAGAGATAACATCTGGACATCTTTTCAAGGGCAGATGTAATCCAGTGTTGGCAATGGCACTATTGTTCTGTCCTGTGACTTTTGGCGAGCCAGTCTGTAGTCTGATGACATGCAGTAATAATAATAATAATTGCTCAAAAGCTGCTTCCAACATGGAAGAAAATTATCCCAGAAGGGGAGAGATTTTTCTGTTTTAAATACTTATATTTGTTTTCAACAATTCACGTAGACATGACTGTGAAAAATAACTCCTCACAGGGCTGGGGCTCAGAGGTTTAAGAGCACCTGCTGCTCTTGCCAGTGCAGGCTCAGTTCCCAGCTCCCATAGGGCAGCTAACAATTGGCTTCAACTCCATTTCCAGAGGCCTTTTCATCCTCTTTTGGCCTCCATACCACTCCATGTGTGTGGTGCACAGACATACCTGTACACAGAACACTCATACACATAATACTACATATGACATAGGTCCAAAAAGAAAAAAAAACAAGCCAAAAAACCCCAAAACAAACAAACAAACAAACCAAAAAACAACATGTTATTAGTTAATTTACCTTTTTTTTTTTTTTTTTTTTTTTTTTTGAGAGAGGAGCCCAGGCTGATCTACTTTTTTCTGTCCCCTTCAGCTCCTGAAAGACTGAAGTCTTTTCCTAACTCTTCCATTGGGGTCCCCGGGCTCAGTCCAACTGTTGGCTGTGAGTGTCTGCCTCTGTCTTAGTTGGGTGCTGGCAGAGCCTCTCAGAGAAGAGCCCTACTGGGCTCCTATGCAAGCAGTTCTTGGCATCAGCAATAGTGTCAGTGGGGGTACTGGGGGGGAGGGGAGGGTTGGTGTCTGAAGATGGGATGGGTCCTAAGGTGGAGCAACCTCTGGATGGCCTTTCCTTCCGTCTTTGCTCTATTTTTTATCCCTATGTTTCCTGTTGCCCTGGCTGCAGCAGATCTCTTTTTTGGGTTTTTTAAAGACAGGGTTTCTTTGTGTAGCCGTGGCTGTCTTGGAACTCTGTGTAGACCAGACTGGCCTCAAACTCAGAGATTTGCCTACTTCTGTCTCCTGAGTGCTGGGATTAGAGGCGTGTATGCCACACCCAGACCTAGATGATCTATTTTTAAACAGTTTTTATATGTCTAGACTGATCGTTCTCAATGCTATGGATTTGGGCTGTCTCTAGTATTTCAGTATTTCAACAATGCTTTGGTTCTGGGTGAGGTGGGATACACCTGTTGCCTCAGCCATTGGGGTGGCTAGACAGCATGGGTGCTTGAACCCCAGCATGGACAGCACAGTGAAGCCACTCCTCATAACATAAATGTTTTTAGATTTTTTTTTCTTCTGTGGAATTATAAAGACAAATGATAAAGATACTCAATATTTTCTGTAACATTTTGATGGCTGGCCAGAAAAAGAAGGCTAATTTTGTGATGGCCCTGATAGGTGAGTATATGTCTCTGTCTTCTATTTATTCATATTTGCTATGCAAAAATTGGCACGTGAGATGATTTCCAGTTGTGTATGCACATTTATTTGTGTACAGGTGTGTACATACACATAGACGCCTGAGGCCAACCTTGACTGGTACTCCTTGGTTATTGTTCAGCTTGGCCTTTTTTCTTTAAACAGAGTTTCTCACTGCCCTGGAACCTGCCAGTAGGCTAAGCTGGCTGAGATGTGTCTGTTTCAACCTCACCAGTATGAGGATTTAAAACATAAGCTAACGTGGGCTTTTTTCATGGGTTCTGGGGAATCCAACTCAGATCCTCATGCTTAAGTGTCAGGCCCTTTACAACAACTGTCCTTCCAGTCCTCCATTTTATAGCATAGATACATCTTAGCTTGTCTTGGTGTAACACTGACATAATCTACCCTTTAAAGTTGTCAAGTAGGCTCAGAGTAGCAGCTCCTTTCTTAGCCATGGTGGATATAGTTCAGAACCTTCCATGGATGCCTGAGACCACCGATAATGCCAAGCCCTGGATATGTCTTTGCTATTTTTTTCTATATATGGATATCTATGACAAAGTTTAATTTATAAACTAGGCATGACAAAAGGTTATAGTTATATAACTATACTCTAATGAGAGGTGAAGAATATACTCTATGTGAAGGTGATGTCTCGTTCTTTCTCAAAATACCTTTGTTGTGCCAGAAAACATTCGTGAATCCCAAAAACACCACCAAGGAGCTGATCCCGATGCAATTGCATCAGGGTCTATTCAAGCTCAAGCTTGGGCCACACCACTGTCTCTCAGGCAGGAGAGGCAGCCCTAAGCTTAGTTTCAGGTAAGTATTTATAGAGGCAAGAAGGAGGTATCTAGCCTGACACACTTCTGATTGGAGGGCCATTATGGCCTTTAACATAATTGGCTGGTGCTGGGAGTCAAACCATAAACTTAACTTCTTTTTCCTCCCCTCCCCCTGATTGGTGGTCATTAGGAAGTGAAGTGCCAGGGACAGGCTTGTAGCCTGGGGTTGCAGATTTGTTGGGGAATAACCTGGAAACTGGTGCTAGGTACTGGCCTGTTAGTTAACTTGAGCTCAACCTTAGGTCAGGTTCTCTAAGATGGAGTTTGAACCCAAAAGATCTGGTCTCTCACCTTATCATCACCCTTGTGGTCCCTGGGTGTTTGAACCTGTGGAAGGTGACATTGGTAATAAGAGGGCACCATAGTATTGTTATTGTAAATGTACGCCAATCATTTGCATACATACATACACGTATGCTAAGGCATCTGTTCTTTATTTTGTTCCTTTCCTTTCAATTATTTTTCTTGAATACAACTCACATTTTGAGCTGAATGAGTTACTCACGCTACCCCTAATCCTTTTGTTGAAGATGTACCAGCTGGTGTTCTCAGAACGTGGCTGTATATAGAGACAGGGTCTTTGAAATTCAAATGAGGTCCCAAAGGTCTCCCTGGAAGCTAGACAAGAGATTTATTAGCTAGAAATGTCTTCTCATTTTTGTTTTTGTTTGTTTGGTTTGGTTTGGTTTTTGAGGCAGGGTTTCTCTGTGTATTCCTGGCTGCCCTGGAACTTGCTCTGTGTACCAGGCTGGCCTCAGACTCAGAGATCCAACTTCCTCTGCCTCCTGAGTGTTGGGACTAAAGGTGTGTGCCACCACTCAGGAGGTAGAAATGTCAAATCGCTTGTCTTAAACATACTTAGAGAGCTAAGGAAGTCAGTGCAAAGAATAACAATTGGCAAAAACACAGAATAGCAACAAAAAGGTAGAAATAATTATAAAAATAAGGCCGAGGAGTGGTGGCATACGCCCTTAATCCCAGCACTTGGGAGGCAGAGGCAGGCGGATTTCTGTGTTCGAGGTCTGGTCTACAGAGTGGGTTTTAGGACAGCCAGGGCTACAGAGAAAAACCCTGTCTCGAAACAAAACAAAACAAATATGTATATATGTATATATATATATGTGTGTGTGTGTGTTTGTGTTTGTGTGTATGTATATGTATGTATGTATATGAAAGGAACTAAAAGCTTGAGGATCTGATGAATTAAAAAACTTTAGAGGCCGACAGTTCAGCACAGTGGTAGGAAGCATGCCTAGTATCTACATGCATGGGGCCCCTGGGTTGGACATCGATACCACACAAAAAACCAAAACTCAAACTAAAAATCCCCAGAGGTCTTCAGCAGCAGTTTTGAGTAATCAGAAGAAAAAAAGTCAGCATACTGAAGATAAGATCATGGAAATGATTGATTCTGAGAACAGAAAGAAAATAATGAGGAAAAGAGAAGAGAGAGCCTAAAGACACTGTCTGACACCTAAAGAAACCATCTGACACCAAAGATACTATGTAGCACCTAAAGACACTAGTGACACCTAAAAAAGACACTGTGTGACATCTGAAGAATTTGTATGACATCTAAAGACACTGTGTGACACCTAAAGACACCATCTGACACCTAAAGAAACCATCTGACACCAAAGATACTATGTAACACCTGAAGACACTAGTGACACCTAAAGACACTATTTAACACCTAAAGACACTGCATCCATAATGTGAACTTGGGAAACGGAACCAGAACCGGAACTGGGCAGAGAGAATACTCACGGGAGTAAGACCTTCAGCTTCCTGAACAGGAAAACTCACTGTGTTTGTGATGGCTGTTTTAGTAGTCATTTGATCACATCTGGAATAAACTAAAACCCAAAAGGCTAAGGAAATTTTGCTATATTGAATCATTTGAAGGGGCTGGAGAGATGGCTCAGCGGTTAAGAGCACTGATTGCTCTTCCAAAGGTCCTGAGTTCAAATCTCAGCAACCACATGGTGGTTCACAACCATCTGTAATGGGGATCTGATGCCCTCTTCTGGAGTGTCTGAAGACAGCAACAGTGTACTTAGATATAATAATAAATAAATCTTTAGGCCAGAACTAGCAGGGCCTACTGGAGTGAGCAGAGGTCCTGAATTCAAATTCCCAGCAACCACATGATGGTTCACAACCATCAGTACAGCTACAGGGTACTCATATACATAAAATAAAATAAAATAAAATAAGAATCATTTGAAGCTGGAAGATCCACTTCTAACCCAGATATTTAAGAAGTGCAGACACACCTTTAAACCAGACATTTTGAGGTAGGAAGACCTACCTCTACTCTGGGCTACACCTTCTGCTCTCAGCCTGTATAAAGGACGTGGGAGAAGAAACCCTCACTCTTTGCCTCTTGATCTTGCTCTTGCTAGCAAGTCTATTACTTCACTGGAATTAGAGCCTACTTTGGAATTCTAGCATGTACTGAAGACCAGCTTAGACATCCAACCTTGTAAATTGAGCAACTACTGGATTCTTGGACCTTTTTTTCATAAGCAGCCATTGTTGGATTAGCTGGACTATAGCCTGTGAACCATAAATTATATATATATATATATACATACATATATATATGTATATATATGCATATATACACACATATTTATATATTTATTTATCCCACATAGATTCTATTCTATATTTTATTCTATATTTTATAGAATAGAATATATCTAATAAATACTATATATTGTATGTAGTATATATTATATATACAATATATTTCTATAAAAATATATACGTACAATTCATTCTATAACTTTTGTTATTGTAGAGGACCATGACTAAGACATGCTCCAAACAAGACAAATCTGGTGATCTACACAGAGATCCCCATAGTCAAATTGTCAAAATCTCTGGACACAGAGTCTTGAAATCAGAGGCCGGGGGATGTGGCATGTTGGCGCACAGTTTCTCTTTTTATCAGTCATGTGCAGAACACCACTGGCACAGGTATTTGCTGGGCCATTCAGGTAGTGTCCCTCCCCCATCCTTAGTGAGAATAGCTATAGGATGGGCAGAGACATCGAGAGTTCTTGGAGGCTTGGCTTGGTGTAAGTAAAGTTTACTGAAACAAGTACAGGTTCCATGGAGCAGCCATAATGGAGGCAAGGTTTTCTGGAACACAATCCATGGCTTCTTCAACAGGCATGGGTTCAGGGTTAACTACAGCTGAAGTAGATGATGCATTCAAAGCAACAATATATCATGGTTCCCGTCCATTTGATTGCCGAAGGAGTGGACTGATTGACAGCTCTTTGCACAAGGCAGTTGTGCACAAGGGAATGATCTATCAGCTGCCAATTGAATGGCTGAATGGCCCATTCTCAACAGTTGCAGCAAAGGTGCTGGGCTTACAGTGGAGAACTGACATGAAAGTAATATCTAGCTGTGACTAGTGCTTAATCTCCAGACAGTCTGAGGGAGAGTTGGGTCCTTCTGGTGAAAACGGAACTCTAGCATTTTCTAATCCTTTTAAGATGTGGACATGTTCCTTCTGAGTTTTCCACTTTGGAGATGTGGGATTTGTAACTGGGCTGTGTAGCTGTTCCTGTCATTTGTGAAACCTCTCTGGTATTCACTTCAATAGTAAGTTTTAATTTTTGGTAACTTAGTTAGATGTCAACACGATGTCATGCTTGTATTTTTCTATAGTTTTAATTTAGCTTTTATCTTAAATGCCAGAATTCAGGTCGAGTGCTTCTGGGTTTGAGGGTATATGACTTGGGATCTCTTCCATTTCTGGTATTTCTCTCTCAGTTCTTTCTCTCTCTCTACATTAACTGACGTTGTTTTTCGTAGTCCCAGAGGTATGTAGTTACTCACAGAAGCCTGTGGATTTAATAGTAAGAATGAATATGTGAAGCTTGCTCCCTGGACAAACCGACCTCTTGGCTTGCCTAAGAGTTTCCCTAACCTCTGAGGTATGTTGTCGTGAACTGATAGACATGCTACGTACAGTTCCGGGCTGGCGGCCCCTTTCCTGACCAGCACCCACCCTTTCAACCTTGCTCCCTCTAGCTTTGCTTCCAAGCATTGTTTAGTTTAGTGTTAGTACAGATGAGACAACATGGGTCACATGCATTTTATTTATTTATACAAATGCTAGTCGTTGGAAGATGAAAGTTCTGCAGGATCTTAGTCCATTGCTACATACATACATAGATGCATACTTAGTATCTGTAGTGTAGCCTTAGAGTGATCACTGTGCCACCAGGAAATAGCAGTTTTTTGTCTCTAGTCTAGTATTACTGAGCCAGCAGCTATCAGACACTATGTAGTGTTGAATTGCATTTTTAGTCTACGTTGGTTGACTCCCAAGACACGGAAGCCTTGGATATGGATAACTAACTGCCTGTCACTTTTTGTGTGTTTTATAACATATGTACAGCATAAATTATAAACTACAACATTGATGGCAGGCCCACCCAACACAGAAAGACTCTCATGGCTTACTTTATATCTGTCTGTCCAACATGAGCTCTGACAATATCTGCACTTACAAGTCTACATTTACTCTCTTCCAAACTAAACAGATGTTGTGTGTGTGTGTGTGTGTGTGTGTGTGTGTCCTAAGGAAGTAAAGAAAAACATCCTCCCCCAAAAAAGGAAAGGAGGGAATGGCCTTTAAAAGAAGGAATTAAGGTAAGAGGGCTCCTCCAGCTGGATTGAAAGGTGCCCTTTGTGAAGGTTTGGGTTTTGTTGTGGCTTTGCTCATGCTAGATAGCTGTAGAGAGTTTGGCACAGGGCTTATCTCTCTTGTCCTTCTGCCATTTGTTGTGATATATTAGGGCTTATGGTGAAGGGCATAAGCCATTCTTTTATTATATACCAGATTGTGATAATTCTTGCTTGCTGTTCATGAAGGCATCTCGAAATTGGCAGTATTCCAGAGTTTACTTGTTTTGCTTTTTAAGTTTCAAAAAAGATGTTTTTACTTTTATGTGTGTGTTTTAACCTGCCTGCATATCTGTGTACCACTGTGTGCAGTTTCTGAGGAGGTTAGAAGAGGGCACTGGATCCCTGAGTTACTCATGATTGTTAGGTGCCCTGTAGGTGGTGAACCAAACCTGTCATCTGGAAGAGCAGATGGCCCTTAGACATCTCTCTAGACCCTGTTTTCCTTTTTTTAGTATAGAATATGCCTTTAAAATGAGAGGGGGCAGGGGGAGGAGGAGGGAACAAGAGATTGAAGGTACAGATTAGAGTACAAGTTGCTGTGTCCCTACCACAAGGCAGACTAAACCTTACGGGTTCAGAAGTCCTGGGCATGGTCCCGGTGGCTCGCATTTTCTTCCTTCTTCAGAATTATGTGTTTTAAGGAAGTCATACTTTAAAAAAAAAATTTGGTTTTGTTACCCAAATAAAATGTTACATTTGCTCTGCTTAAGACTTTCTAAGAATCTGGATGTGGTGGTACGGGCCTGTAATCTCTAGCCACTTGAGAAGCTGAGGCAGGAAGATTGTCAAGTTTAAGGACCTCCTGGGCTACATAGTCAGTTTGAGGTCAGCCTAAGGAACTTTCGTTCCAAAATAAAATACAACAGGCCAAGATGTAGCTTACTGGGAGAGCGCTTGCTTGGCACACACAAAGGTCAGTGTTTGATCCCTAGTGTAACCACAAAAGCAACACAGAAACTGCAGGAAACGGAGTCACCTGCATGTGCTCTTCTGTGACATGTTCCTTCTTCGTCTCTTCTGGTGCTGAAGGCAGAACAGAGTATCGTGAATGGCGGGCTAATGTCCTGTCACTGAGCAAAGCCCTCACCCCAGTCAGTCTGTCTGTCCGTCCGTCTGTCCGTCTGTCTGTCCATCCATCCATCCACCTGTGTATATCTGGAGACAGGATCTCACTGAGTTGTCAGGTTGGTCTCCAACTTTCAGTCCTCTCACCCTACCCTCCCAGGTAGCTGTGATTGCAGGCGTGTGCAGCCACCATGCCCACCAGGGTTTGCACAGGACGGTTATTGAGAGTCACTTGATATATTTCTCTGAGTAAACATACCACACCTATCACCTCATGGATACTGGATTGTTTTCAGGTTTTTACTATTGCTAGCAATGCTGGTTTAAATAGTCTTTTTAAAACTTCATTAGTATGTGTTGATTGTCCATAATGGATTTCATTGCCATGTTCTCATATATTACATAACGTGCTTTGATCATATTCATAGTCACCACTACCCTTCCTTACTCTTCCTAATTTTTTAAAATTAAAATTAAATGTCCTCTATTGATAGATCTTCCTTTTTAAAAAGGTTTATTTATTTTATGTATGTGATTACACTGTCGCTGTCTTCAGACACACCAGAAGAGGGCGTCATATCCCATTACACATGGTTGTAAGCCACCATGTGGTTGCTGGGAATTGAACTTAGGACCTCTGGAAGAGCAGTCAGTGCTCTTAACCACTGAGCCATGTCTTCAATCCCCACTCTTCCTATTCTTACCGACCCTTTTTCTTCCCAACTAATGCTTCTGTGTGTGTGTGTGTGTGTGTGCCTGTGTGTGTGCGTGTGTGTGTGTGTGTGTGTGTGTGTGTGTGTGCGTGTGTTTTAATGACCCAGTGTGTTGCATTAGAGCTGTTTAGAGGAACTAGGCACCCAACCAGTGACTGTACCACTATGTCTTGCATGGCTTGATTCTGGAAACCCGACTAGGGTGATAAGGGAATGAAGATGTGACAGACACTTTTTGCATACAGAAAAGCTGGGATCAGGTGGGCTGTGGGCCTGGAAACTCAGCATATGTTATTATGTATGTATGGGGACATTCTCAGGTAGCAGTCATCCAGGATCAGGGAGCTGAGCTTCCTAGTTCTTAAACACACTGGTCAAACAGTTATAAACAACTTGAACTGGACCATAGGAAGGCTTTGCAAGTTCCTGTGGTTCTGAGGCATGGTTGTGCCCATGTTCATGGTACACATAGAGTCAAGGCTCCATCCACTCCGCACACTGTTCCACTGAAGAAATTCTCCCTCACCAATAGTGATATAAATCCCCCAGGTGGGGAGTGCAGTCTCTGAACTTGTGCAGGTTTTGAGCAGGTTGCTGTAGCTGCTGTGCATTAAGAGTGCAATGGAGCCATCCCTCTCAGAAGTCCGTGCTCCACACCCCTCCTTCAGGCTCTGACACTTCCAGCCCTTTCTTCTACAGTGTTTCCTGAGCGCTAGTGTACACGTGTGATCGCCTGCCATCCCCACTCTGGCTGTGTACTTGACTATCACTCATCTGATCAGAGATGCGCCTTTGTAGTTTCTGCTTCCAACTGCAGAGAGCAGCTTTTCTCACTAGCCCTGACAGCAGCAGCAATCCGCAGGTA
>NW_022196905.1:84576353-84598438 GCF_008632895.1 Mastomys coucha
AAAAAGGACATAGATGGGCCCATGAGGCCCTCCAGTATCCCCAGCCATGAGCCTTGGACTGGGTTCCCAGGAACAGACGATGAGTTGCTCCTGCAGATTGGGCCTCAGATCCCACCAGAGAGCTGCTGGCTCTCCCCAGGTAGACCTGCAGCTATTGCACGAATGGACACAGCTTGCGTGTTCTTGGTAGTGTTGCTTAGGTAGGATTTTTGCTGATGGCTCTTCCCCAGCAGTCTCAGTGTACTCCAGCGCTGTGAGGACTAGCCAGCAGGAGGAAGCTTCTAGCCTGATTCCTGTGTCTGGGGTCTTCAGTGGTAGACTCTTCCCACTGGCCCTGATGATCAGCCAGCGCTGCTGTAGTATCCTTGTATGGGTTCTATGCAAGAGATGAATTACTCTATGGTAACAGAATCACTCTAACATGAGCAGGTGTTCAGCTTCATAAGTTAGTATTAGACTATTTCCCTCACAAGTCGTGACTACCCGTTTTCACTGGCTGTGGAGGGACTTTCCTGGTGGCTCTATTTTCTTGCTGTCAGGGTTATCAACTTAATAAAATAAAGTCTTTAGGGATCTGAATGCACATTTGCTTCATTAGAAACGAGGTCAAGCGTCTTCTCCCATCACAGGCTTGCGCTTTTTTTTCTTGTGAAATTCTATTTTTCAACTGTTGGTCTGAGAATTCCTTAAACTTTTTTTTTTTTTTTTTTTTTTTTTTTTTTTTTTTTACTGTGTGTGTGGTGAGTAGAGGTAGGGAGTATGGACACATTGTCTGGGATGGGTGTGGAAGTCAGAGGACAGCTTGCAGGCATGAGGACATTTCTGTCCTCAGGGATTCTGGGGACTGAACTCAGGGTTAGGGTCCTCAGGCTTTGTGTAAGGTGCCTGCACCTGCTGAGCCATCTTGCAGATCCCCATGAAAACTCTTGATACATTCCAGAAGCTAAGAATGTATACAACAGCTAGTTGTGTCGCAAGCATCTCCTCGTTCACTCATTGGAGAGAGGAGGCGAGGAAGAAGTGGTAATGGGGGTTTCTTGTTTGGGGTGCTGGGTAGGTGATGGTACAGTGGAGTCTATAAAGTAGAGGTGAAGACACAGGGCCAGGAGGGAAATGAGCTGATGGCCTCCTGTGCAGCCACTGTGCAGCAAAGATGTCTTAGAGTCTGGGTCTGGATCTGGGAGTCTGTTCTGGTTTCTTTTCTGTTGCTGTGACCAATGCTCTGACCCAAAGCAACTGAAGGGCATATGTAACCTCATGTTTCCTGAGCTGTCTATCCCCAAGGGAAGGAGGCCTGGGCAGGTGGCTGCAGCAGAAACATGGAGGAAGGCTGCTGACTTGCTTCCCCTAGCTCATGCTTAGCTAGTTTTCTTATGTAACCCAGGAGTACCTGCTCAGGGTGGCACTGCCCTGAGTGGACTGAACATCAGTCAAGGCGGTCACCCACATGTGGCCACAGGCCAGTCTGATCTGCCCAAGCCCCCTTCACTCAATTGTGTGGAGTTGACAGTGAAAACTAACCAGGACAGGACTCACACTCAGGTCTTTTTCTTTTCTGCCTCACCAATCACAGGAAGCCCACATGATGGGCCTTGAAGGAGGCTAAGCCAAGGAGCGGTGTGGTAATTCTCCTGACTTGTTTGTCTCCTACCCACCCCAACTCTTGTACAAGCCATTGAGTATCTAAACCTCTATAATAATTCTTAGTCACATGACCCTCATGGCATTTCATGTCAGTTATTATTACTTTATTATCGTTTTGGTCTCTAACTACTTTCAATACAGTACACTTTATTTTGAAAACCCATCCAACACCTTTTGTATTATGTAACATTCAAAACATTTGTCTATGTAAACTTTACTACTCATTGATATGTACTTAATGACACAAGTTCTTCCATATACAATGAAAAACATACAAAAATACATCTTAGAAATTCTACTTTGTACAGTCGTTTGTTAAATAGTATTTACACATACATTTCCAGGTTCCTGTAAGTATTCTGAGTTATGAAATTCCCTTGGAGAGATGGTGGTAAATTTGTTCTTACAAACTTAATTTGTAGTCTTACATGGATTACATTTTAAATAAAAAGGGCTCAGGTTAACTCAGAACTGATGAGCCTAAAGCTAGGGAGGACAAGGAGGGTGTGGGGAGCAGTTGTGGCGTGGCGCACGATGAAGAGCATAGTACCTCCACAGAGCTTACAGTGCAGAGCTAGGAGAGCCATCCCAGCTCCTTGAGCAAGGAATCGGACCAGCTCTTAAAGAATTGGGAATTCTTGCTTCTGGAGTTAACTTTTGTCTCAGGACCATGGCCTGACCATCATCCTGCAGGAGGAGTAGCAGCTGATATGACCACAGTTGGTCACCTTTCAGAAGAAACAGGGACAATTAGGACTAGCCACACAGTGGGTAAAGGGGAGTGATGGAGAGACAGGCTCTCTACTGTCCATTGGTCACAGCACTGGGGTGAGTGGCTTCTCTCCAGTTAAGGAGCTCTTTTAGACCTGTAGGAAGAGGAAACTGTATTGAGTGGAATAGACTCAGTTTGGGCAAAGGCCTGGTGCATTTTCCTCTGCTACACAATCTCTGTGGGTCATGGGTGGGTGGGGGTCAGGGGTCAGTTTGTTTGTTTTTTAAGTGAGGAATTGGAGAACATTTAGCTGCTTTACTGGGACAGTTATAACTGCTCCACTTCTAGGAATGTATGACCTAAGATGGCATTTCAGTGTCTGTGTAGATGGAGGGAGAAAGGCACATGCTGGCGCCATGAGTTTAGGGCAACCCACCCCCCCAGCAAAGCCTGGGGCAGTTGCTGCTTCCCAGACCATCATTTCCTGAAAAAGCAACATCAAACCTACCTTTTTTGGCTAACTACTTTCAATAAACTCTTGATCGCCTCAGATTCCGGATTCAGACATCTCTGCTCATTATTCTTTTTCATCGTGGCACTATAGAAATGAGAGATACTCAGATTAAGGTCAGGCCTACAGAGCTGACGGCCCTGCAGGTCAGTGTCAGAATTCAGGCACCGTGGTGCCTTAGTTAGAGTCACAGACCTGTTCCCAATCTTTCCTGATCCCCCTCACTTATTCACTGTGTGATTACGTAAGGGCCGTTACTGGCAGGTGGGATTGTACTCACATGATCTCAACATGTGGGCAGGATAGACTTGCAGGAATAATTTCAAGCTTTCCTAAGGCCCTTGGTTTCACTGGTCGGTCATCGATATTGATGCAGGTGCAGCGGACCGTTCTTGCGAGAGGGATCCCTGCAGGAAGAGAGCGGTAGAGCCGGGAAGGTCAGCACACTATATCGGTTTAGACACTTAACACAGATGGGGTAGTGTTCAGCAGAACCCGTCTCATATTGTCATGTAATCTGCGGAGAGATGCATCCCATCATATATTAGGGCTGGATGGTTGAATATCTGGCTATGGTGAAGAGAGATCTGCAACTTGTCACTTATGGAATCCTGCCCTCATGTACTGCTCATAGTACTGGTTAGGCTCAGGCAAGGAGGCATCTATGCATTACCCCGTCCCTCCATTTCCCCCTCCATCCTGCCCCTCTCCTCCTTCCTTCTGCCTCCTTCCTCTTTCTTTCCTTTCCTTCTTCCCCTTTTTGTTCCTTTTCTCTTATTCTATTTTTCTCTGACATCAGCCAGAAGATGATAAATTCTGCACGCTGAGGCGATTTCTTCCTGCTTCTCTCTTCTTTATAGGTACACACTGAAGCTTAAGTCCACACTGTTTAAAACTGAGCTCAATCGTCTGCCTTCTGACTTCGTTAATTTAATAGCCTTGGTGTCTCTTACCTTGAGTTCTGCTCAGGCTCAGCAGGACGAGGCAGAGGATGACGGCAGCACTTGGGTTCATGGTGCTGAAAGGGGAGGCTTCTAGAAGGTTGGCTCGGGATGTCTGTCAGCCTCGGATGAAGGCTTCATGAAGTGCTGGCTGATGTGGAGTATTTATCTGCAAAGAGTTTCCCTCCCTGAGTCCTGATTGGCTCACTTTGGAGATGACTCAGCAAGACTCCACAACCTGAGGGAAGTCCCCGAAGGCATTGCTTGTGTTTATTGTGTGTGACCCATGAGCTTGGAATTTCCCATTTTCCTCCTGTGCTCCTTTTAATTTTTAACAAGTGAGTTAGGTTTCACTTTCCAAAGCATGAGCTGTTTGAGAAAACAGATGCAATGCCTTGCAGAATACGTCTGAAAATGGCTTTAATTCTCATCTTCCTTCTCTCATAAATAAAACAGAGCTGATATTCAAGTCAGGTCCTAAACATGGTTTTTACATTTGTTGAATTTTCATTGTTTATTTTTGCTTTACATCTTTGTAAAACTTGTTTATCTACTTTACACACTTTATTATAAAATACTTGGAATAAATTTTAAAAAGCACACACCAAATTTAGCCAGATCCAAAGTCTATACAACTTAATGAACTTATATATAATTAGAACAGGCATTCAGAACAGAAGCTGTGAGGTGTCACTTTAGATTTTAGACCAAGTGCAGGTAATGATCATGAGACACAAAAGGGATTGCAAAGTTAATCATTACTCCAGTTCTGATTCTGTCATGGATGCTTTGATTGTTTTCACGGTGAGCGTGTGGTAACAGAGTCAAGGATGGAAATGAACGTGGGTGTCACTCTGCAGAGCAACCAATGCAGGAGATACCTGGAACCCAGGACAGTATGTGAGGTTACAGAGATCTCGCCTAGAGGTCACGGTGATGGAGGGACGGAGGTGATTCGCTCTGGGATGGGGATAGGAGCCCAGAGTGTACTGGTTCAAAACTTGGCAACAGAGGCCAAGAGTGAAACAGGAGCTCTGCCACCAGAACAGGGAAGGAGATGCTGCTTGGGAAAGATGGAAATTTCTAGAAAGCTAAATCCACATTGATGTAGTCCAAGGACTAGAACAGAGCTAAGCTTTCAAGGGAGCAAATCATGGGACAGCTGTGGAATCTGGAAGGACAGGCGGAAGGGAATGGGGCAGAGAGAGAAGCCAAGAGACTTTCATTTTGCAAACTTCTCCTGAGGGAAGGCTACTGTGAGAGGACGCCTTCTGGGAGGAGCAGTCTCTCCCAACCTGCTTCTGCAGAATAGATGCTGTGCTGTAGGAACCTCAGAATTTTAGAGTAGGAGGAGGTGCTGAGCAGTTTTACATTAAACAATAAAGATACATGGTGACAGTTTTATTTTATTTTTTATTGTACAAGTTCTCAGTCAAGATGTGAAGGAAAAACAGATTTGAGGATGTTAAGGAAAAACAATTAGCAAATGGATATATAGCCCCTTTACTAAGGAGAAAATATTACGCAGTGTTAAGTCTGTTAGTCATGAGTTTTCCCTCATCCAACCCTTTAGGAACCTAGAACCTCCATCTCTGTAGCCCAAGCTCTCAAACACTTGCTTATGCAGTCTCTCCACAGAGCAGATCCTTGGCTCAGGTTCCTCACTTCCCTGTCTGTCCATTTGGCTGAAGTCATCTTTGATGTTTCTTTGGTGTTTCTGGAACTAAAGACCTAGGAGAGGTTTAAATTGGACTTGTTTTACACCGAATTTCATGCTAAAATGAAAGCTACTGTAGTATGCATGCAATGTACACATGTGTTACCCAATAAATAGTCACCTGTACTGGTAAGCAACCCTATTGATGAGAACAGACCATTTTGCATTGAATTATAGCAGATTATAGCAAGTATGGCATACATATCATGGCATTGTTGTGGCTAGGAGAAAAATGAGCATTTCTTCCTACATATTCAAATCTGTAAAAAAAAAAAAAAAACTAAAACCAACCAACTATAAGGTTAATGTCAGCTGACTGAAATAAAAGTATCTAATGTGGAAGTTCCGAAGAGTCAGCTCCACAAGGTTAGATGAAGTGCTTTGAAGACACTTGGGGAAAAGTCAGTCAGCATCAAGTGAGCCTTAAGAGTAATCCCAGCACGTGCGCAGGAGGGAGGCAGAGGCATGGAGATCTGAGTTCCAGGCCAGCCTGCTCTATGTAGTGAGCTCCAAGAAAGGTAGGGCTACATAGAGAAGCCATGTCTCAAACACACACACACACACACACACACACACACACACACAGGTACACAGACTCAAGACTTACAGGATGCACAAGGTAGCACACACCTTTAATCCTAGCACTTGGGAGGTGGAGACAGGTAGATCTCTTTGAGTTCAAGGCTGGACTGGTCTACATAGTGAGTTCCAGGACAACCAGGACTATGTAGAGAGCCCATATCAAAGAAAAACAAAACAAAAGTGAGGTGTGCTCCAACAAATGACCAGGCGGGGAAGCATTTACAAGTACAGAAGACTCACACACACACACACACACACACAGACACGCACACAGACATACACACACACAGACACACACACACAGACATACACACACACACAGACATACACACACACACAGACACGCACACAGACATACACACACACACAGACATATACACACAGAGACACACACACAGACATATATACACACACAGACACACACACACAGACACACACACAGACATACACACACACACAGACACACACACACACAGACACACACACACAGACATACACACACACACACAGACACGCACACAGACATACACACACAGAGACACACAGACACACACACACACACAGACATATACACACAGAGACACACAGACACACACACACAGACATATACACACAGAGACACACACACAGACATATATACACACAGAGACACACACAGACATACACACACACAGACACACACACACAGACACACACACACAGACACACACACACAAATACAGAAGAAACCAACCAGCCAGTCTAGTTGCTTGGAAGAGTGGCATGAGGTGGTGACCCTTGGGTAGGACTGGAGTTGAGTTTTGCAGGTTCAGAACACCCATTGTCCCCAGTTATCCTCAGTGAGGATGACTTTGAAGAGCTGATTATGCTAAGCCAATCTAATTGAGACACTGTTTTCATCATTATTATTACTATTTTGGTTTTTCAAGACAGGGTCTTCCTATGTAGCCCTGGCAGACCTGGAATTCACTATGTAGATCAGGCTAGCCTTGAACTCAAAGACATCCTTCCACCTGCCTCTGCTTCTCAATGCCTCTGCTTCTCAATGCTTATGATTAAAGGCCTGTGCCACCATGCCCACCCTAAGATGCAAACTAAAAGGCTTGTTCCTTGCTGGTGTGGGCCTTCCCACAACCGGGATGACTGGGGTAGCTGTCCAGGCCACTCTAGTCCCAGTGCCTGGGATGTGAAGTAGCAATCTGTGTTCTGCCTGCTGAGAACAGAAGCAAGACAAAGACTCCTTCTCTTGTTTGGCATGGGAGCCAGCTCAGGGCATCAGCCTCACGGATGTCACAAACGTAGGAAAACATTCCAGAACGGGTGGTTTATGGCAAACCAGCTGTTAATGTTCCAGTTGCTGCTAACCTACTTGGGATAGTTGAATGGAAAAGAAAAGAAGTGACCACTTTTAAAATTATATTTTTTCTTTCGGCAATTCTCAAGTTTTTGTTTTTGTTTTTGTTTTTGGCACATTTACTTCTATAGTATTTACTCACTGTTCAGGGCTCACTATGAAAGAGAGAGAGAGTTAAAGAACTTAGTTTCAGTTTCCACTTCATAGATTTGGCCTGTGATTTCGGCATCAGACCAGAGAAATAAAAACCCAATAAAAACAACCTGTTCTTAAATGCTTGTGAGCACAGACCCCCTGGAAAGGGAAGGCTTTCTGAGAAAGGAAAGCACTTAGAAGAAGCTCAGCGGCTGCAGAAGCCTGGAGACGGGATTCCCCTTTTGCTGCAGGGCGCCGCTGTGTCCAATGTCCAATGTCAGCAACTTCCCCTTTCCAGCTCTGACTTGGCACCGGCTGGGTGCGCTGCTCCAACGCTTCCTGATGACGCACACATCTCTTCACTCACTGGCAGCCTGAGCCCAGAGCAAAGGAGCTGCGGCAGACACAGTCACGTTTAGGAAGGCTGTGAATGCCAGGTGGGTAGCTCATTCCAGCGGTTCTCAACTCATGGGTCGAGACCCCCCACCCACCTCAGCTCGTTACATTAAAATGGATAACAATAGCAAAGTTACAGTGATGAAGTAATAAAAATAGCTTAATGGTTGGTGATCAACACAACACGAGGAACTGTATTAAAGGGCCACAACATTAGGAACGTTGTAAGCTGTTTTGCTTTTCTTCCAGACAGTTTCTCTGTGCTGCCCTGGCTGTCCTGGACCTCATTCTGTAGACCAGGTTGGCCTTGAACTCACAGAGAGCCACTGTTTTAGACCGTGCAGCGACTAGTTTTTATTTTGGTGCTGGGGATCCAAACCGAAACCTTAGATATGCTTGGGAGATGCTCTACCACTGAGCTAGGCCATAGCCCCAGCTTTTGTTTGTTTTTTGTTTGTTTGCTGGTTCGTTTGTTTTTTGCAGTGGGGGCTTCTTTGGATGAGACAGTTACCACAATTGATATCTGTTTGCTTTTCTACAGAGTTCACAGGCTGTAGATAAGTCAGTACTAGAACTGAACACCTCTGAGAAAGGGCGTGTACTGGTAAGTCAGCTTACCCAATGGATAAATAATAGCACAGAGTGGATTTACAAGCAAGGACCCTTTCAGTGTACAGGTCCCGAAGGTTTAACAAAGGGGACAGGAAGACAGATTCTTACAGATGATAAGATTGCAAAGAAAACTCTAAAGTAACACATTTAAAACCAGTCTAGTCAGGTATTACTAGCAGCTAGTGTCCTGGGGGGGGGCATCTACATGAGAGGCAAATAATTTTAAGATGTTATATAAAAATAATTTATAGTAGCAATGATGCTTATAATAAAGTCAACAAGCAGCAAGCAAAACTGGTCTGTACCAAGTGTGGATGAATCTAAGATTCTATCAACTAAAACAGTACCATGTTAACTAGCTCACGATTGCCCCATGACAAAGTTCAGCAAGCCGAAAGCCAGCCAAATAGCGTCTTGTCTGGGCATGTGCATTGTACGAGAGGCCGTAGGCACAGCATTGTGTATGTCCTTCGTGGCCCTGAGTGGATGGCAAGTTTTATGCTGATGTTCCAGTCCCTGCCAACCCTGCATGGGGTGTTTGAATGGGGAAAAATGAAGGAAAATGATAATTTAAGAATGTATTATTTTCTTTCAAAAATTCTCAAGGCTTTTGTTGCATTTACTTTGTTAGTATTTTCTGTATGTAGCTCACTTTGAAAATAAATAAGAGTTAAAGAACTTAGTTTTAAGTCAGGTGTGGTGGCACACACTCCCAGCATTCCGTAGGCAGAGGTCAGAGGATCTCTGTGAGTTTGTGGCTAGCCTGGTCTACAAAAGAGAGTTCCAGGCCAGCCAGGGCTATCATACAGAAACCCTGTCTTGGAAAAGCCAAACCAAACCAAACAACCAAACCAAACCAAACCAAGCCAAGCCAAGCCAAGCCAAACCAAACAGAACAGCTTAGCTAAGGTTCCACTTCATTGATTCAGTCTTCCACACGTTTAGAACTCCAGCTCAGGATAGGGTTGAATTTGGAAGACAGGAGAGCAAAGACACGGATGTTCTTTAATGACCTTGATTTGGGTGGCGAGTGCCTAAGTCTCCACGTTATAAACACATGCAAATGCATGGCTTAGGGATAGAAGTTTATGGGTCATAAATAAAATGACAGTCCAGCCTGTATACCAGAGGTACAGTAAAAAATAATGCTGGATGAAGTGGCACATGTCTGTAATTGCAGCACTGGGGAGGCAGACAAAGGTGGACCACTATGAGCTTGAAACCAGCCAAGGCATATAATGAGTTCTAGGTCAGCCTGTGCTTCAGAAAGATACCTTGTCTCAAAAATCAAGAGATGATGATGATGATGATGATGATGATGATGATGATGATGATGATTTGCCACAAAGCTATTAGGGAAACAGCGAGAGCAATGTTTTATTTAGATTGCTATTTCTTTCTTCAAAGAGAGGGCCAAGGAAAATGTATCCTAGTCAGGTGGTAGTCATTCATGCATTTAATCCCAGAATTCAGAATGCTAAGGCAGGGGGATTGCCACAAGTTTGAGGCCAGTCTGCCATACATCATGAGTTCCAGGCTACAGAGTGAGACACCCTATTTCTACAACACAAAGCAAAAAATGTGTGATGATGGAACTGTGCCAAAATTTCCCTGAGCTGTCCATCTTAGATACTAGGAAGCCCCCAACACTACCTTGGATATTAAGTGCTGGTGATCTTTTGAGTCAGCAAAGTGATTGAAGGGCTCCCATCACCATGGTATTCTGAGGGCATTGATGAACTGACAGGGAGATTCAGGAAGATCACGGTTGATGAAGTAAATGGAATGGCAGAAATGGTAGGCGATAAAATGAAGGATAGGCAGAGAGTAGGCAACGGGCAAGCTGCCTTCCTCCCTCTTCTGGCTTGCCTGCCTTCTGGCTTTATTTCTCTGTCTCTCCTTCTCCACTTCGACCAGAGCAGGAAAGTTGTGGATTAAGATGTTTTGAAAATCCAAGCACAGGTAACCTCAATACATGGATGGTTCTTAACAGAGAGTATGAAAGGTGGCTGGCTTCCATATCGGTTATCCATGTAAACTCCCTAGCATTAGAGTTTATTAAAAATCATATATTAAAATCAACATTTACTGCATGTTTTCACCTATGTGAGGGTGTACTATTTTATTTTTTCAATTTACTAAAGGCTTAAGTCTGTTTTGAACAGCTCAGTGATGTTCCATATCAAGATTCCAGCTTAAACCCAGGCAGTCTGATCCCAGAGCTGCTCGGGCACACTGCTGTCTGTCTGTGCAGAGCTACTCGGGCTCACTGCTGCCTGTCTGTGTTAGCTTGGCTGTCCCCCTCTGTTGCCAAGGAAAATCAATGACATGGATCAATAAATCAGGACACTATAGTTTTCTCAATTTGAGAAGCTTAAACTGAGGAAGAAGCAGTCTTCTTACTTGAGTCAGAGGGAGTGCATGTCCCACAGGGACTTCAGGAAAATAGAAGATTTGAGAAGATACATTTTTTTTTTCAACAGGAAATCTTTTACTGTAATGTTAAAGTAACACACTTCTGAGCATTGTTGTAGAAATCAAGTTGATAATCCATACACTAATTATGTTATAGATGAAAAGAGCTCATAATCAGGTAGCAGTCAGCGAAAAGAAATACTTTGTGGGAGTTGATGGTTGTGTGTTTTAAAAATTAGTTGGTATAAATCCTTACTAAAATAGAAATGGAGCCTCCTGGCTTCCTCGCTGTGGCTCTGTGGGGCTTTGTGTTCTGCGTCTACTGTATGGATTTTCTTATCATTGTATTAACTTAGTTTAAGCCCTTTGTTTTCCCCCTTTTATTAAAAATATTCTTTTATAATAAATCCTGATTACAGTTTCCAAACCCTCCCTTTCCTCCTCCCCTCTCCTCCCCATTGCCCTAGCATAGTTTGCAGGCAGGACATCATTGTAGCTCAAAGGTATTGTGGATGGGTTGGTGTTTATGTTTTTCTTCTCTTATCGTAGCCTGCAGAGTACCTTCCCATATGAAAGACACTAGGACACCGGTGAAGGGTCTATGTAGGCACCAGTTTGCCTTCTCCATGTTCAGTGGGTTGTGTGGGTGTTGTCTTCAGGAATGGGACCTTGCTGTCAGTTTGTAGATAGTGGCTGTAAGTGTTTCTGCTCACGTACATGAGCAGGAAGGATATCCTGGGACTTGGAAGCTCAGGAACCATCGCAGAGGGAAGACGATATCCCAGTGGAAGGGCATCCTGAGACACAGGAGGTCGGGAACCACACAGCTCTGGGGTGAGGCAGTGTCCCTCTGGAAGGGCACCCTGAGACACGGGAGCTCCAAGAGGAAGCCTTCTCAGTAGAGGCGTTTCAGCTCCCAGGGGAGGGCATCCCCAGCTGAACTCAGGAGCCTCAGCCCCGATCCACTTCCTCTCTTTTGTTTCTTTTCTTCTCAGCTTCTTCAGATGAGTGAGTCACACCAGGCAGGAAATCTCATGAAAGAGATTTATTGGAGGGTCCAGGGGACAGATCCTGCAATGGTGTTTCACGAAAGCTGTAGGGTGAGGCAGGAAAGAAGGTGTCGCCAGAGTGGACAGCTCCTGAGGGGCAACTCCCAGTGAGACAGGAAAGGGAGTGCACCACCGTGGACAGCTCCTGCAGCTCCTATGACAGCTGCAGGCTGAGGAGGTGTGGTACAGTAATGTTTGACAGGAGCTACAATTTTGGACAGCTCCTGTGGGGCATTTTATCTTTCTGGGTCTGGGTTCGTTTACTCAGGATGATTTTTTCCCCCAACGTCCACCCATTTGCCTCCAAATTTCATGATGTCATGTTTTTGTTTGATTTGATTTTTAAAACATTTATTTATTTTGCACATGTATGGAAGGTGACGACATCCATCTCACGGTGCACCTGTGGAGGACGGCAATGGGAGTCAGTTCTCTTCTTCCACCATGTAGGTTCTGGGGATCAAACTCAGGTTGTCAGGCTTGGTGAGGAGCTCTTTTTTACCCATGAATCCATCCACCAGGCCCTGTGTGTGCAGCGATCTTGAAGGACCAGCAGAACAGTCAGGTTCTTTAAATGAGCATCATGATGTCACATTTTTAACAGCTGAGTGATACTTTATAGTGTAAATGTACCACATTTTCTTTATTCATTTTTTTTGTTGACAGTCAGGGAGGTGTTTTCCAGCCTTGGGCTATTATGAACAGACAGCAGTGAACATGATTAAGCAAGTGTCTTCTAGTAGACCAATTCCTGTCTTCCTGAGGAAATTTTCCATATTGGCTGTATGAGTTTGCACTCCCACCAGCAATGGAGGAGCATTCTCCTTCATCCACATCCTGGCCAGTGTAAGGTACAACTTGTGTTACTGATCTTCACCCTTCTGACAGGAGTAACATGGAATCACAGAGCCATTTTGATTTGCATTTCCTTGATGGCTAAGGGTGTTGACCATTTCTTTAAGTGCTTCTCAGCCATTTGAGTTTCCTCTATTGAGAATTCTTTATTTAGATCTGTATCCTAATTTTTAGATTGGTTTGTGTGTGTATTTGTTTGTTTGTTGCTATCTAGTTTCTTGGTTCTTGCATCTGTTGGTTCACAGAGGTCTTGGGATTTATTTGTGGATCTTAGTAGTATTCTACTTGTGAGGGCTCAGGACCCCATTCTGCTCAGAGAAAAACAAGCTACTTTAACAGTGACACCACCAAACTGAGCAAGCTAAGAAACATACTGACAATGACTAAAGCCAACTAATACATCACCAATGATCATGGAAATAAAACGGTGAAGACAGTATGTAGTATGAAGTTAAATTGCTGTCTGAGGGGGGAAATAGTGAATGGAATAAAGAGATGGCGGAAGGGAGATGGTGAAAGATATATCAAAGAGAGGAAGGGAAGGCACAGGTCATCTGTCCCAGGGATGAGAAGAGAGCAAGAGACAAGGAAACATCTGACTGGCCAGAAAGAAAAACCTCAGTAGCAAAATCAGGTGAGTATAGCAAGAGGGAGAGAAACTAAAAATCTTTAAAAATAATACAAAACGAAATACTGCTAGGCAAATAGTCCCCCACCCCAAAAGCATTGGAGCTGCTTTTGGGGGTCTTCTAAGATTGGAGTCTACCAGGGGAGGAGCTGTCAGCTGAAGCTAGTCTCCTGTCTACTGTGCCATTTGGGCAGCTGCTGAGTTTGGACTGACCAGGTGTCATGCATCTTCCAGTAGAAAATCTTTTTGGTACTTACACAAAACTCTCTTTTTGGTACTTACAAAAATGTTGAAAATCACATCATGATTTCAGACTTGCCCAGCCCAGTTAATTACCACTGCCTCGAAAGTAGAATTAGTGAGTAGAATTAGTAAGACAAGCGCCTACTGTCCCTCTTCCAAAAAGACACCAGTTTTGTAAAAGGGGATTATTTAGAATCCAAAGAATGTGCTGACCACATCATAAATATTTATGTTTGTTAGCTATATTCTCAGTCCTTTAAGAGCAATTAAAAAAAAAGTCAAAGATCCTAATACAATCCAACTCAAAGATGCACTAACTTGATACTTTCACATCTTAAGAGCTGACAGTAAAAAAAAAAAAAATGAAAAGCCTTTTTGTTCCTAGTTAAACAATTATATTTCTGTAAAAGCAAGTACCCTTGTATGCCCAGTAAAAAACACTTCAGTTTGTTGCATATGCAGTGGTCTTCAATGTGAGTGCTTCAGACAGGGCTCGTTCACTGCATTTCCTGTGTCATGGCATGCACAGTATGGAGCACATGTTATGTGCTCAGAACCAAGATTGTTGTGACGTCCTGAAATGAACCAAGGGCAAACACAGCTACAAACACCTTGGCCTCGTGCTGATTTTTGAATTGAGTTTTGGTTGTGGATCCAGAGATCCTGTACTGTTGCCAGGTTGTTTGCTTGTTTTGGTGACTCCACATTCTGTTCTGTTAGGTTTACACAGCCATGAACTGACAATGGTGATTGGAAAATGGACACGCACATATGGGAGCTGGGTAGAAAGAACCTGGCAGAGTCAAGCCGGGCGGGCGTCAGGGAGCCACTGGCAAGAGTGTCTGTCACTGCTGCTGTTTCAGGTTTCTCCCTGACAATGTCGGTGAGAAGTTTGGAATACAGGAAGAACAACCCACAAACCACAAGAAACTCAAGAAGAAGGAAGACCAAAAGGTGGACATATTCCTTCTTAAAAGGGGGAACCAAATACCCACAGAAGGAGTTGCAGAGATTAACTATGGAGTAGAGACTGAAGGAAGGACAAGCCAGCCTAATATAGCTATAATAATATAGCTATCTCCTGAGAGGCTCTGACAGAACCTGGCTAATACAGAAGTAGAGGCTCACAGCCATCCATTGAACTGAGTACACGGTCCCCAATGAAGGAGTTAGAGAAAGGACCTATGGAGCTGAGGGGTTTGCAGCCCCTTAGGATGAACAACAATATGAACTAACTAGCACCCTCAGAGCTCAGAGGTTCAAAGTCTGAATACACACAGCCTGACTGGGTGTTTCCTGTGCTTGGCAGGAAATCTCCCTTCGGTTTTCCCTTTTGGCTCAGCTCAGAAAGTCACACTAGGAGAGATTTAACAATGGGGAAAGGGGAATCCCTTTCAATCCTAAGTAAAGTTGAATCGATTCCTTTATGACTGCCATCCAAGTAGATTAATTGATTGATTGATTGATTTCTCTCCCCCCCCCTCTTTTTCTTTCTTTCTTTTACATTTGGGCATTTTTAAAAATTTTTTTGTCCTGGAACTCTGTCTGTAGACCAGGCTGGCCTTGAACTCAAGAGATCCTCCTGCCTCTCTGCCTTTCAAGTGCTGAAACTAAAGGTGTGAGCCACCACACCTAGGCAATTTTTTTTTTTTATTTATTGAAATTTTTAACAGTACTTTTTTCATCATATTCCTTCTCATCCCCAACTCCTCCTCAGCAAAGTATACTTCTTTCTTTTTTAAAGTTTTTCAAGATAGGGTTTCTCTGGGCAGCCCTGGCTGTTGTGAAAGACCAGGCTGGCCTGCACCTCACAGAGATCCTCCTGCGTCCGCCTCCCAAGTGCTGGGATTAAAGGCATGAAATATGTTTCTAAAGAATTCTATGTAATGACAAGTACCTGTGTACCTCTAAAAAATAAATAAATAAAAATCTAAAGGCACATCAATGTCCAGAAAGCATGTAGTTGTTAATGATTTAATAAGAGTTATATATCGTAGCTTACTAGAGCAACACAATTCTTACTCTTTTCAAGGAGAGAGAGTGCCAGCCATCCCACATTCATAGTATGATGAAGGACAGGGACAAAGTCTATATTTGCATATTTTCTCAAAGGCAGACTCATGGGGAACAGACTGAAAGAGCTGCACAGATTTTTTTTCAACATTTTTCTTTGGTGAGCAAAACCAATTTATTTTAAAAATCTACACAGGTTATTGTCACTGATAAAACAGATAAAACCAGATGTACAGGATATACGCATCTTAACCCCTTTAGAACTCCTCAGTGGGAAGCCAGTGTGACTAGCTGACAAAAGTCGTGTTCTTATCAGTTTCTACAATGCAGAAATGTTTTCAGAGCACCTCACGAGTGGCAGTCTCTTTAAATGAACAACCAAAATAATGTGTGCAAATGTCTTGCTAGATGTTTGCGTGCCTCGAGATATCTGGGGAAAGGAGTGTTTACTTGCATGAAAAATTCTTTGAGGAATGTTTTACTACACACACAGATGCTTTTGAGTCCAGCATTGCCGGAGCCAAGTGACAATGCATCCATTGTCGCCACAGAAGGGAACTCGGAGAGTGCACACATACAGACACATGACTCTTAGAGAGAAATATTTCCATACCCCAAAGCAAAATAGTTTAGACATATCAGGCCTCCTAGAAAGTCCTGCAACCTGGTAATACATGGGTGCATATTGCAAGACAAGAGGGGACGGGTTCCTGACGAAGAGTTTGTATCAGAGGGCTCACAGTCAGACCATCCCAGGATGTCACTTTTTTTTTTTCAGGAGTCACATGTTCTGGCGCCTTACAAAATTCTTTTTTTCTATTGTCTATAATGAGAAAATGAAGAGTTTTACTTACTGGGTTGTTCCCTCAGTAATTAAAAGCTGACCTGTAAAAACAATGTGGCAGGGGTGGGGGCTAGGGGGGAAGGCTGTTGCCAGGTCTAACCCAGGACCCCTTAACTGGGTGCTTCATGTGGATTCTGTTAGGATGGTAATGGGCTCTTCCCGCAGTCGCCTGTTCTCTGCGTTCCAGCGCTCTCATGGGTAAAGCACATTCCGACCTGGTTGTCTCACAGCCTACCTGCATGATGAAGCGAGCTTGCTTGAATCTGGGGTCCAGACACCTTTGTCCTTTGTGAGCCTTCAGGGTAACACTGGTAAGGGAGACACAAAATAGCCTTAAACTTTTGGTGGGAAAACATCCACAAAACAAAAGCACCCACACCATTGTCACCTCCATCACATACATGACTTCAACTTTGTTGCAGCCGTTACTTGGGTAAATTACAGAAGCTTTCTCGATCATTGCCATTTTGACGGCTTTCACACCGGGGCCGATGCAAAGACAGCGCCCCCCTTTGAACATGACGAACCCTGGAACAGATCACAGCATTGGTTAGTCAGGGCTGTGAAGTGGATGGCAGACACATTTCTGTTCATCTCATCTGTGCAGACTGAAATTAAGTTTTTGAATCTCCCTATCATATTTCTCTCTGCGGTAGGCTAATTTGCTATATCCTTGATTATTTCATTCCTTAATTTTTGTTAATTATTTAATTTAGGTTGCAGACAGGACTCACTTGCTAGTTGGACCAGGTTTGCCTCCAACTGAGCATAGAGCCCAGGATGACCTTGAACTTGAAGCACTCACTATATAGCAGGCCCCATATCTCAGGATTATCCTACCTCGGCTCGGCCTCCTAAGTGCTGAAATCATATAACAGTATGAGTATGCTACTAGCCCAGCACTTGATTACTTTATATAACACCTACACCGTTTACAGCAACCTAGAGAACAAAGTGGCTATTTTCTTCTGTATCTATTTTGAATTATTTTATAACTGATTGGTGGGGTATACAAGCATAGTTCTGTTCTTTACTAAATGAGCAAATAGCTAATAATTCTTTTGATCTTTGTCTTTCCAAGTTCAAATTCTAGATTAAGACTAAGTACCATAAATCATGCTGTCTTCCACAGTTGAAACCGTCTTTGAGAGCTTCCAGATGCTCCCATGGAAACCTCAAAGATTTGTTTGTTTGTTTGTTTGTTTGATTTTCAAAAGAGCAGCAAGAGTTCTAAAACTGGCTTGGTTTGTCACATTAACTTCATATCTTAATTAGCCCAGGTCTGCTGTGAATCGCATAAGAACCATGAGATGACAGGAGACACAGTTCCAGGTTCAGTCATGGGAAATGTTAATAATGCTTCTATTTTGAAGCAATATTCTTTGGCAAAGGCTTATTGGAGAGTTGTCAGTATCCACACTACCCCGAAATCACTCTTGCCCTCAAGTGACATATTGATCAAACACGTATGACATTTTTATGACCATTGCCCCAGAAAAAAATTTCCTTTTCTCTATTCTGAAAATATTGGTCATAATAAACTAGCAGTTTCATGGTTAAATTTTAATTAACCATTAAATTTTTTTTCAGGATACCAACATAATCCCATATAAGATTCTCCGAACAGACATTGAGGGGCTAAAGGCTCTTGCTAGATAAGTGTCAGAAAATGAAGAAATCCATAAAATAATCATTTTCTTTAAAGATTTCCAACATTTTCTGCCATTGCTAGAACTTCTAATATGTGAAATTAAGTAAATTTTAAAAACTGTATATTTGAGAGAAAAGACATTTGAAAAATAACATAAGGAACAGACAGACTCAGAAACCAAAGGTACCAAATACCTTGAACAGTTGTGGCCCAGAGGATCAAAGCCAGAGCTATGGCTGTGCGCTTGTTCATCTCAGCGGCTGCTGCAGCTCCCTGCCAAGAGCTGTCTCTCTGCCTTGGCTTTGGCGTTGCAGAGAGCAGGAGGAAGAAGGCTGAACCTGAGGAGATCAGGAGCAATTATAGGCCAGCAGTCCTCATGCAGAGTCAGGAATTTCCCTTCTTGACTCATGTAGCTTTCTTGTCTCCTGGAGTTTCTCTTTTGTCCTTTAGGCAGTGCTATAGACACAGCACTCTGGCCCTCTCTGCTGGAGTTAAGAAGACCATTGGAAGGTGAAGGTACCCAGGAGCTAGAGTTCTGTGTGCGCAGTAGCTCACCACAGGGGAAGCTGCCCTTGCAGGTGACTCTTCCTAGAAATAAATGCCTTTGATTGTGTAGTGATTCTGGGCAGTGAGTCCCACAGACTCAGGGAGTCTTCCCAGTTCCCAGTTCCAGGCAGCTCATCCTGCCTTCCTCACATAACCACACAAAAGGACATTTGGATAGGGCATATATTATACATACCAGGTGACCTTCATCTATCTTTACCTTTTTTATTTCCAATTTCATGTCTGAAATACTCTCCGCATACCTAAGCATTATGTCTATTTTTTTTTTAATTTTAACACTTTTTCTTTCTTTTTTTTTTTTAAAACAAAAACAAAAACAAAAAAACATGTCTTAGTTGCACTAAGTTATATACTATTCTATTAAGGACTATAAAATCAAGATCACTGGCGTTCCAACCTTGAGTACTCATTCGTGTTCCTAGCTTTGGGTGGCTGACCCAGTGCAGGTTGTCATTACTGACGGCTCAGAAGCCGCTGCATCTCTTGGCTTGTGGAGATGTTAAAGGAAAGTATGATGTTTTATTGAATAGAGTTCAGACAATTGAGAAGAAAAGTGTGGACTTTGACTTGTTATGTGTAGGATTTTTTTTTTTTTTTTGGCTCTACCTAAGATGCTGAGTGGGAGGAATTTAAGACTGGCAGCAAGCAATCTCCTATTCAGACATACATGCTTGGTGCCAATAACCAGGAAACAGTAAAACTGATTCAGGATGCTGATAGGTGTGAATTACGCTGAAAATATCACTTACCTGGGTCAAAAAGGTGTCATCTTCACTGGACGCTCAGGGCTGCAGATTGTCTACCCCAGTAGGACAGAGTCCTTAGGGTACACTTTTAGTCCCAAGGACGTGCTTTCCCTGAGAACAAGGCTGGGTTCCGCATTCCAGTTTAAGGATGTTGCTATTTTGCTCACATCCCCATGGCCCAAGTATGTGGGGAACTTTGGGAATTCCTCTGGAGAAGTAGATACCAAAAAATGAGGCTCTGCTTTGGTCTCCAGCCTTGCCTCAAGCTTGAAACCAAGGTATCATTTTGCTGCTTTGGAAAATTCGTGTAACAAGAGACTTCCATAGTGGAAACTATGTTGTTCTACAAGAAGGCGTGTGGTATGCCCAAGGCTCTTTACACATTCAGTACTGGTCCCATGAAGCTGATGGCTGTTTAGCAGAGCTGGTAAAGCAGCCTCCGGAAGTCACCGAGAACCCTTACGGAGAGTCTGGGAAGCAGGCGACTTCTGGAGACAAATCCCTTGCCCCTGAGGAAGAACCAGCCTGTCAAGTTGTTCCATCTGAATGAAAAGCAGGCGAGGAAACAGTCATCCCCAGGAAGGGATAGCAAGCCTCCCCCAGGACTTTTGGGTTTGCCTCGCCAGCCCTGAAGTGGAAAAGCATTGGGTGGTCATCATTGGCACACATTGCAACCTCGCCCTGGCCAAATGAAGCTTCTCTGATGACAGTGTACCCGTCCTGCCCACTGGACACTACCAGTCACTTGTGGAGCCTCGGCAGAGGTGGCAGAGACGTGGAAAAGTATGAGGTTACTCTGAAACACTTCTTTAAGACTCAAGAGATTATAGGAACCGCCACATCCAGCTCCTGGTCACTCATGTGCCCCTCAGCCGCTGTGTGACAGATGAGATTAAAGATGCCTCCCTCGCTCAGACACAAGCAGCAGATAGAGCTGTTGGAAATGCAGAGCTCTCAGACATCAAACAGATTGCCCAGCCAGGAGCAGCGTATTTTTATGTGAAACTTGACATAGAAGAAAAACTTCCAAATTTCCTTTGCAAATTGGAAGGGAGTGCTGGCCAGTGAAGCTATTCTCGGCATTCCTGAGAAGGCTGCCTGGAGGCAGTGTCAAACCAGTAAGGAGGAGGCCCTCAGCTTGCTGCTTCCAGAAGGACTTTTAGCTCTTCGACTTTGGACAACCAGCCAAAGGGAAGGGCACGCCATACGTCACCAGTGGCACAGGAGATAGTCCCAGCATGTTCTTAAAGTGAAATCACCATTTCTGGTGGGGGCTGCCTCCCTGCCTCTTTTCGGTATTTCCCACGGATCCACCGGCAGCAGGAGGCCTACGTTTGTGCATTTTTTAAAGAAGTCATTCTGAGATGCAATGATATGTTAAAAGAACATCTGCTATGTATCTCTAAGAACAGCTCTGTTTCCCTACATCCTCATGAACTTTTAAACCTTTGAGATTGGGTGTGATAGCTAATGCCCGTAATCTCAGAAACTGGGGAGTTATGGCAGGAGGACTGCTGTGAGTTCAAGGCTAGTCTGGAATACATAGTGAGTTCCAGGACAGTCTGGGCTATGGTGTGAGACTCCTCTCACCTCCTCACCATCGACCTCCCCAAAAATGCAAAACTAATGTTTCCCAAGTCTTGTAACTAATAAAAAGGGAACACTTTTCTAAGATAGAAAAAAAAAATCATTGTCTCTTGCTCCCCTTAAGTTTTCTGAATCTGTTTTAGGTGTGTCACTTATACAAAAACTACCAAGTTCAAATGTAGAGGGCATTTTTTAAAAACAGAACTTTAGGCTGCCGCTGGTGGCTGTGGTGGTGTGCACCTTTAGTCCCAGCACTTGGGAGGTAGAGGCAGGCAGATTGTGAATTGAAGACCAGCCTGATCTACAAAGCAAGTTCTATATCTGTAGATCATTCAGGAGATTGCAGGAGCAGACAAGGTTTAAAAAAAAAAAAAAAGAGGCCCTTCTTCCTCCCTGGGGGTGACACAGGTGACCTGTAGGGCCGCTGCTGTTACCCCTTGTCATCCTAGAAGTGAAGGGGCTGTGCCCACCATATGCATATAGCGGTGTCTGCTTTCCCTTAGAGAAAGAACACAGTATAAACGCCCAGGAAAGTTTCGTTCAGCCTTCGCTTCCTCAGATAACAGATGTGAAAGCAGGGCGAGCCAAGGCAGGGGCTGTTAACTTTCTTACCGGAATTCCAGCAGCTAAGGAAAAAAGCCCAGCCTAAGGGTGGGCAGGTGTTCTCTCCCGGCTTCCTTTCAGTAATCCACTTTCCGGGAGGGAAAGCGCCACCCTTTTACCTCAGTTCAACAAATGTTCATTAATGTTCAAATGTATTGACAGCCCTGGCGTTCTTACAGATACGGCCACCAGATTCCTTCTCGTGCGTGCGTGCGCTGCAGACTTGTAACCTTTGGCCGTGCGCAGGATTTGTTTGCAGATACACGGGCGGGGGGCGGGC
>NW_022196905.1:84599122-84600211 GCF_008632895.1 Mastomys coucha
TAGGAGTACACACTGTAGCTGTACAGATAGTTGTGAGCCTACATCTGGTTGTTAAGAATTGATGTTTAGGACCGCTGCTCACTCTGGTCAGGCCCTGCTCACTCTGGCCCAAAGATTTATTATATTATAAATAAGTACACCATAGGTATCTTCAGATGTACCAGAAGAGGTTGTCGGATCTCATTACGGGTGATTGTGAGTCACCATGTGGTTGCTGGGATTTGAACTCAGGACCTTCGGAAGAGCAGTCAGTGCTCTTACCCGCTGAGCCATCTCACCAGCCCTATTTTTTTTTTTTAAATAACATCTTTTTGTTGTTTGTTTGTTTGTTTATTTGTTTGTTTTAGGGTTTTTGTTTTTGGTTTTTTGAGACAGGGTTTCTCTGTATAGCCCTGGCTGTCCTGGAACTCACTCTGTAGATTAGGCTGGCCTTGAACTCAGAAATCCACCTGCCTCTGCCTCCCAAGTGCTGGGATTAAAGGCGTGTACCACCACTGCCTGGCCATCTTTTCATATTTTATAATGATTATTTCTTCTAATTTTATAGCACTGACTATCGTCGCCTAGCTTATCCAGGAATAATGTAAATTACATCCATGGTTTTAAGTGTCCAGTGGCCACATTTAAAAAGTAAAAATAACTGAAAATAATTTAAGCAATATATTTTACGTAACTCAAAACATAAAAACTATTGCCTAATGAGCATCAAATGAGATTTTATTTATTTTTTTATTAAGTGTTCAGATTGAGCCAATCACATGCCAAATACTCAAAGGTCATATGCGTTTAATAACTGCCATACTGGGCAAGAGGACCTAGTGAGTGCGTGCTTTGCACGTTTTGTGTGTCCCAGCTGCTGTGATGCTCGCTCTAAAACAGCTCAAGATGAAGGACAAGAGGAGGAGCCATGATTTTGCTTCTCAGAAGCATCTGTTTCCTCAGCAGTTGCTTGCTTTCTGAACATTGCCTCTCACTGCTCTTAGCTTTGAGTAAAGTGAAAAAAGCTCAAACTACAGTTTTGCTTTAAAAAAATGTTTATCATTTTCTATTCTTTTTCTTTCTTTCTTTCTTTTTTTTTGGTTTTTTTTT
>NW_022196905.1:84600294-84612548 GCF_008632895.1 Mastomys coucha
TCGAACTCAGAAATCCACCTGCCTCTGCCTCCCAAGTGCTGGGATTAAAGGCGTGCACCACCATCGACTTTTTATCATTTTCAATCACGTATTTGCATGTGTGTCTGTCTGGGGCATGTACAAGTGTCATCGTCAGAGGCAGGCAGCGTCCGGGGCACTGGGAGCTGGAGCTACAGGTGATCCTGAGCCGCCAGGATGAGTGCTGAGAACTGAACTCAGGTCCTCTGGGACAGCAGTTTGTTCTCTTAACCACCAAGCCATCCCTCCAGCCTCCTAAGCTTCATATTCTGTCTTTCCAGTGCTACTAGCTTCTTTTGTTGTTATTTCTCAAGTTGGACTATTTTCTGTTTTATATTCCAGGTCCACCTACTCAAAATTTCCCATTGAATTTAAAGGCACATCCCAGGAAGTGAGTCTAATTTCCGTCTTAAAAAAAAAGTATCATCTGTGTGCTCTGCTGAGCTTTCTCCTCCTGTAATTAAACGCTGTGACCAGAAGCAACCTGGGAGGAAGGCTTATCTCTGCTTACAGGTCACAGTCTGTCACTAAGGGAAGCCAGGAACTCAAGCAGGACCTGAAGCAGAGACCATGGAAGAATGCCGTGTCTCCTCTCCACTGGCTTGCTTCTTGCTCACTTTTTTCATATACCCCAAGACTACCTGCCTGAGGAGTAATAGCTCTGCCCGCAGTGGGGTGGGTCCTCCTCACATGAGTCAGTAATCAAGACAGACATGATCCCTAGCCAGTCTTCAGTTGAGGTTCCTTCTTACCAGGTCACATGAGGTAGTGTCAAGTTGACAATAAAAACTGTGATCTGGGGGCTGGAGAGATGGCTTAGTGGGTAAGAGCACTGACTGCTCTTCTGAAGGTCCTGAGTTCAAATCCCAGCAACCACATGCTGGCTCACAACCATCCATAATGAGATCTGATGCCCTCTTCTGGAGTGTCTGAAGACAACTACAGTGTACTCACATAAAATAAATAAATAAATAAATCTTAAAAAAAAAAAACCAAAAACTGTGATCCATTTGAGCTTTTAGTTAGTAATGCTTCCAAATGGTTGTTGACTTTAAAATGCTGGGGCTGAGGGTGTAGCTCAGAGGTAGAGCCTAGTGTATCCGCCTGGTGTATCTGTAGGTGCTCTATGGCTGATTCCTAAAATTCCCAATACAGTTTTCAGATCTAAAGAGATTAATGCAAGTTATCTGAGTATAATGTTGACTCTCCATTTGATACATTTCAGAAATGTGCAGTCACCTATTGTTAGTACCAAGGTCTTTTTTTCTTCAGTTCAGTTGTGAGCAGTGGACTAGAAATGGAAACTGTAACATTTCCTTTTATTAGAAATCAGCGTGACATAACAGGATCCTGTTTGAGGTTAGAGAAGACAGATGACTCACCCCTATGGGAAAGATTGCCAGGAGTCCAAAATAACAGGCCAGGGCTGAAGACAGCGATAGCCAAACCCAGATCCTTTAACCTGTGGTGGTACAGTGCCTGCAGCGATAGCCAAACCCAGAGCCTTTAAGCTGTGCTGGTACAGTGCCTGCTGTTCTTTTATATAGCACAGTAGTTTTAGAGAGCTGTTAGTGAATTTTGTTGTTGTTAAGACATTTTTAACACTGTGACTTCCTTACATTAAAATGCTGACCCAGAAGTCAGAACTGTCTGTCAGACCCTGAATAAGACCACAATGAAGGAAACAAATAGAAACTAGAAATAAATCATAAAAACACAAAAGTCCACTAAAACAGAGAAAAATGTGCATTTTCTTGTTGCCAAAAAGAGCCCCAGAGTGAGGGTGATTTTTGAAAAAAAGTTGTTTCTGAATTTAAGAGTTTAATCTTCTGGTAGTTTGACATAAGAAGATGTTTCAAAAACCGCATTCTGCTTATGCTGTCTGGTATCTGAAATAGATCTGTCAGGGGTCACATTTTATAAGCATCACTTCGTGTTTGATATGTACTGTCCCAGACGTTGCAGCCTTGGGCATGCGCACAGAAACAAGGGTCAGTTTCAGTAGTCCCCGCTATCTGATAGGCCTCCCTACGCTGGACAGAACCATTATGAGTCATGGTTCCGTGCCTTGTTGGCATCCCAGAAGGGGTGGAGTCCCAACTGCGGCTCAGCTCACACGCACAGGTGGTATAGAACTTCTGGTGATAAAGTGTCTGAAAGGGAGAGAAAGAGAGACAGCTTTCGGTCTCTCTTTCTGTGCATGTGGAGGCCTGAAGTTAATGTTGAGTGTCTTCTGGATTCCTCCATTTTATTGGTTGAGGCAGGTTCTCTTGAGCCCAGAGCTTGCCAATTCCAGCTGGTTTAGTTACCAGCTTGCCCTGAGGATGCCCTGGCACTGGGATTATGGGAGCTCTGTCATGTCTGCCTGGCTTTTCTGTGGGTTCTGGGATGTGGGGTCCAGTCCTCACCCTTGCCAAGCAAACGTTTGATGCATTGAGCCATGACCTCAGCTCCTGATAAATGGTACTGACAGTTGGAGCTACTGTACCAGTTCATGCTGGTCTGGTGTCAGCTGTCTTCAACCTGTTCCTGCGCTTAATAGACTCTTACCGGCTGCGTTAAGTCTATCGTGTATTTTGCTCTGTTAAACTGAGTGGTTTTAAAGTTTATGCTTTTATTGCTTTTGGAAATTGATTGAGTTTGAACTACAGAGAGTTTGAGCTGAATATTTCTCTACCTTTTTAGAAGAAAAATTATCAGATATAATAATAGTCATTGTCTGCTTTTTTTTTAACCCAGGAAACTCAGTACATCAACATTATTTTATGTATGACCAGACTTGTTTGTCTTGTAATGTTACTTTTTATGAAATCCACTGCCAAGCTAATCATATTAGTACATAATTAACCCATGTCGAAGCTGTCAACTTATTTTATTTTGAAAATGTATTTCTGCTGGGCGGTGGGGGCACACACCTTTAATCCCAGCACTTGGGAGGCAGAGGCAGGTGGATTTCTGAGTTCGAGGCCAGCCTGGTCTATAGAGTGAGTTCCAGGACAGCCAGGGCTGCACAGAGAAACCCTGTCTTGAAAAACCAAAAACAAAACAGAGAGAGAGAGAGAGAGAGAGAGAGAGAGAGAGACAGAGAGAGAGAGAGAGAGAGAGAGAGAGAGAGAGCACTGGCTGTTTTTGCTGAACCAAGGACTCGGGTTCAATTCCCAGTACTTCCATGTGACTCAACCATCTCTGACTCCAGTCCAATACTCTCTTCTGGTCTCTGAGGGCACTAGGCACATACATGGTACACAGACATACATGAGGCAAAACACCCATACATGAAATGAAATGGAAAAACAATTCCAAACACAGGGCGAGTTTGCATTCTGTAACCATCCTGGCTAGACTGCCCTCCTTTCTGTTCCTCTGCACTTCTCCAGGAGTTTGCTGTCTTTTGCATGTATTTGAGCCAGGAACAGTATGTAGTACAAAACAACTTCAGTGTCACCATAAGCTTCAGAGAGAGCATTTTCCTCCCAACAAAGGCAGCTCTATGCGCTGCCTACTGTTGGCCACCCAGAGCGGAACATGACTGCCAGGGTGATGGCGATGTTCATGTTAATTTTCCAAGCTGGAAAACAGCATGGCTATTGTTAGGGACTAGAAGCATGCAAGAGAGTAGCAGTGAGCAGCAGCGTTACAAACAGCTCGTGAGTTCAGTAACAAGGCAGCTGTGGGCAGGGGAGAGGGTCCGGGAAGCAGATGTGGGTCATACCACTCCTGGTCTAGCTGGAGGGTCTTGCGCTTCAAGGGACAAGTTCTGCACGTGAATATGAGAAGAGCCATGTGTGCAAGGTATGATACTGCATTGGACTTCCTGGTATTTTAATAGACTCTGACTCAAATAACCAGTTGTAGGGAACATTCCACTACATGCGGTTTGCCAGTTTGAACTAAAGGTTAGCTAGACCTCTCCAACGGAAGAGATCTACTCAGAAATGTAACAAAGGAGTTTGGAAGGACATTGTTGTGATTGCAATATTTTATTATATCCAACGTAACTGACTTTTGCATTCAAGACAAGAATAACTTTTTTAACACTTAGAGAAGCTATGAGTTTAGTGTTTTCCCCCCATTGAGTATATTTCTTTTCTTTCTTTTTCTTTTTCTTTTCTTTTCTTTTTTTTAAGGCTGGCCTCAAACTCAGAAATCCGCCTGCCTCTGCCCTCCAAGTGCTGGGATTAAAGGCGTGCGCCACCACTGCCCGGCGAGTATATTTCTTTATAAATAAGGTAAATAAGAGTCCTGTCATTCCCCTGCTTCCTGTTCTGCCTGAGACATACACTTTGTTTTCTCCCTGTGGTCTCAGCTTCCTAGTTCTTGCTTTTAATGCCTAGAGAAGTGAGCAGTGAAGGTGTGGCCAGAGAACGGTGTCCTTCCAGATTTGTTGCCCACCTCTGACCTTGCATCTGTACCTATTGGTGGCTGGGTGGCAAGGCAGATGGATGGATGGGTGGGTGGGTAGGTGGGTGGGTGAATGGGTGGGTGGATGAGTGGATGGATAGATGGGTGGGTGGGTGAGTGGATGGATGGATGGATGGATGGGTGATTGGATGGGTGGGTAGATGGGTGGATAGGTGGGTGGATGGATGGGTGTGGATGGAGGGGTAGATGGATGGATAGATGGATGGATGGATGGATGGATGGATGGGTAGATGGATGGATGGATGGATGGATGGATGGATGGATGGATGGATGGGTGTGGATGGAGAGGTGGATGGATGGATAGATGGATGGATGGATGGATAGATGGATGGATGGGTGGGGACCCAGATCATGGCTGCTACTTGTTTGCTGTCTGCAGTGTGCCGTAAAGTGTACAGCGTGTCTCCACTTCCACAGTATTTCAGTAAGAGAGAGCACATCTTCTTTTTAAAGAAGAAAACAAGGATCCAAAAGTGTGTGTAATGCTATCTTAGCCACTTAAAACAACCTATAAGAGTGAGGGTCAGTAGCAGAGGTAAACAGCACAGGAGAATTCCTTCCTGCTCCGTTGCAATAGGAAGGAAGGGAGACCTCAGAGGCCTGGCCACAACTCAAATACCAAGGCTTCCCTGACAAAGGAAGATTAGAGCAGGAGGCTGAGTATGGTCTCTAGTGGTCACGTTTACCTTCTGTGTAGCAACTCTCAGAGCATCCAGTGCATGTCCCACAGGTGAGGGGAAAGACCAAGGGGAAAGGTGACAGATCTGGTGTTGACACTTGACTGAGATGGACAGGAGCTGATGTCAGTCAGCCAGAGCTGATGTTTAATGCCGCAGGAATCTGTATCAGATGGAAGCCAAGCGACCTTCCATAGCCAATGGGGGAGAAGCAGGCAAGGAAACTGCTCCCTCCTTAGCCCACTGTTTCCCTATTGGCCACTTTCATTTCAAGTCCTTTCTTAGAGCCCCAGCAACCCTAGGAATTACCTCTTCCTTCATCCCAGGCCCCCTCATCTCTAGAACCTTTAGAGTTTATATTAAAAATATAATATATAAAATGGGAGGATCCCCAGGATCATCCAGGTAGCACATCCTAGTAGGGATAGATTTTCACTTGTGCGGCACAATCCCTAAGTGGAGTCTGGAAAGCCATGAGGTCTATAAACATGTCCTAAAACCAGGGACTCCAAAAATAGTTGTCAAGATAAGAATTGAGGATTAGAGGAAGAGAAAGGAGCAGCAGGCTTGGTGCTTGGGACATTTCCAGACCTGGTGGTCGCTAATGACCCGTGTCACTGTTCAATAGAAGCAGAAAAATCTCGAGAGGAGAGACCAGGGAAGAGACAAAGGTGTTCTTGCTCATCAGACTGAGGGGAGACTTAGTCAATGCAGTTTTCACATCTCAGCCAGAGACCTAGAAATACTTTTTCCCTAGAAAAATAGATCTGCTTTCTAGGCTAGCCGGCTAGAGTAGTTACCTCACAGTGATTTTGAAATAAACATTCTAGTGATCATGAGAAAAATTAGTAGAAAAGACTGAGTTTTCAGATGAAACTTGAATTAGTTACTGTTGATAAATGAGAACCACCTCTTAATTAGAATTAAAGGAAAGGGAGCCAAAGTTTGGTATCTTATCATAGATGGATATTCATCATAAATATACCTTACCTTACATGCTGGGGAAGACAGCTCAGTGTGTAAAGTCACTTAGCGCAAGCATGTAAATCAGGTAACCTGGCTTATCTAGACCCCAGTGTTGGGGCAGTAGAGATGAATAGATCCCTGAGCTCACTGGCTGGACAGTCCAGGTAAATTGATGAGCTACAGACCAGATTCGGTAGAATTCCTGGGTCAGAAAGCAAGATGGGATCAAATGAAGACACTCAACATCACACATGTGCTCACACATTCACACGTGCATGCATCCACCACAGAAACACCTACAGCATACACACAAAAGATCATCTGTACATAATTTAAAATAGTTATGTGCCTGGATGGCCCAGTTGGAGAAGCATAAGACTCTTAAAAAGTAAAAGGAAGGAAAGAAGGAAGGAAGGAAGGAAGGAAGGGAGGGAGGGAGGGACGGAGGGGAGGAGGGAGTGAGGGAGGCAAGCAGGCAAGCAGGCAGGCAGGCAGGCAGGCAGGGCCATAATGATGGCTCACTGGGTAAAGCAGTTGGCCTAAGTACCTGAGTTTGGAGCTCAAGACCAGAAGCTGGAGGTAGTAGTGCTCCTTTGTGACCTGAATGTTCCCATGTTGAGATTAGAGGCAGAGGCAGGAGAATGTGCTGACTCTCACAAGCCTGCTAGCTTGGACTACACACTAAACAGCAAGATGTCCTGTCTCAAACATGGTGGAGAGCAAGAAGCAGCACTAGGGACTGTCCTCCATGTGTGTGCTGTGGCATATGTGTGCCTACACTCACATGAACTCACCTATGCACGTGCTCACTATCATATACACACCACATGCACACAGATTAAAATATAGAAGTGGCGCTTGTAAAGAGTCGCAAATTGTGTTTTACAAGAACAGCCCCCGTGATCTTAATCTGACATCCTCCCAGAATACATTTATTCATTTTTGGCAAGAGAATTATGAAATGATGTTTCCTTCTAAGTGTTATATCAAGTGTTGTAATTTTGAACGACTTACTGATAATACTTTGATCTTCTTATTAAGTTCGTATCTGTCAGGAAGGATTGTTACCCATAGGAGGAGGCTGAGGAACTACTAAACGTGAGTCCTGAATCAGATCCTATAAAAAAGACATCAGTGGCAAATTTGGTCTGAAGTTTAGTTAGTGATGTGGTACCCTTGTTCATTCCCTGCTCTGGGGAATTGTATGATGGTTATAAGAGATGTTAACATTAAGGGAGGAAGTGAGGGACAGGGACTTTCTTTATACCTCTTTAAAAAAAAAAACAATTTTCTTTTGTCTAAAATTAACTCAAAAGTTTCAAAATTATTGTACGTGGTTGCATAGTGCTTATGATGATCATCAGTTTAAATGTAGAAACCATAGAAAGAACTTTATATGATGCCTGACGATTGAAATCTGTGGAAACAGGATCAGACAGCTCAAATTGTACCAGTTACCTGAAATAAAGCGGTTAATGCAGAAACGCTCACCTAACTCAAAGCCGTGCACCACCAAGCTGCATGTGCCTGGTTGCTAGAACAGTCTCCAGCTGTTAACCCTGTGGTCCTGGGTGGCAGTTGCTCAGCCACGAGCTCTGTGAAGATGTTTGTGGCTGGACATGCCTTGGTGCCCAGGTCTAAAGTCAGCATCTTTGTGTCATTCTCTTTCTTTTTGAAGCTTTTGCTAATTTTTTACGTGTATGAGTATTTTGCCCGCATGGAGGTGTGTGCACCAAGTGCATGCCTGGTGCCTATAGAGTCCAGAAGAGGGCATAGAGACCGTTGTAAGCTGCCATGTTGGTGCTGGCAGTCAAAGCAAGGTGCTCTGAGAACAGCAGCTTTCAACAGCTGAGCCATCTCTCTAGCCCCCTGTGTCATTTCTTTATGCCCAGTTTAAGAATTCACTTTTCCAGGCAGCCACTTGTGCACAGAGCGGCCCTGTACCTCTGATACTCTTCCCTGCATCTCAGTTTGCAGTGTTCCCAAGCCACTTGCTTTTAGCCATAATTTTCTTCTCATTTTCACACTTACTATGTGCCCAATATATGTGCGCGCTCTTTCTCTCTCTCTCTCTTTCCCTCTCTCTCTCTGTCCGTCTCTCTTTCTCTCACATTTCCTTTCATAGTACAATGAAGGGACCCATTGTCCCCATTTGATGTATGTGGGTACAGGGGAAAGGCATGTGTACAACGCCACACGGTGACTGAGCAGTCTCATGGCCAGAAACAGCTGGGCTGGGATCTGCACTTGGCCATTTTTGTTTTTTGTTTTTGTTTTTGTTTTCAGTTAGGGCTCCAGCTGCATAGTTTTAAAACATACACACAGCAAAGCAGGGGCATAATAGTAAGGCACAGAGTTGGTATACTTTAAAACAATGTGAAAGTACAGTAAAGTCAACATTTATTATCACTTTTGAGAGAACTTTGATGTCCACTCGTGCCTTTTTATCACCTGTATGTATCTATGTACGTATGTATGTATGTTTGAACACACACATACACACACATAAAGCAAAACAAAACCTAACCAGGTCTGAAGGTACCTACCCCTCCTGGGAGGTGGAGGCAGGGGAATCTCTCTGAGTTAAAGCCCAGCCAGATGATATACACAGTGAGACCCTGTCTCAAACAAACCAACCAACGAAGCAAAACTCCAAAGCTTGTCCAGCACCGGAACACTGGCCCTATAAAATGTTTAAAATTGAAGACAAAAAAGATACTATGTGACTTGGGGTGGAGTCACCCTGTGGGGGTCTGAGACACGGAGAGACACGGAGCCTTGCATCTCGAGCATCACGTTACTCCGAGAACTAGTTAAGTGGAGAGCTGGCAAAATGCATATATTAACACTTAGAGACTTCATAACCGCCACAATTTTAGGAATCAGTCACTGCCGATTCATTCATAGGTTCAGATATATTCATCTTGATCTTTCCATTTTCTTGCAGCAAAAATACCCTAATTATTTAGGAGGTGAGAAAAGTAAAAGGGATTTCCTATCTATTTATACACAGAGTGCGGGATTGTCCAGTCCCCTGCAGAAGCAGCTTATCGTTGTGTTTCTGTGCTTATGGCTTTTTCTCCCTAGGTTGTTGAGTTAGATTTTTTAAACAGAAGCAACTCATGTTTTTGTTTTGTGTTTTTAGTTTGTGGAAACCGTGGGGTATTGGAGCACACACTTGCCTAAGAACTCTGAAGGTCCTGGCTCTTTTAGTTTGATCCTTCCTCCCTCCCCCCCCCCCTTCCCTTTTTAAATCATAGTTCAGATTGTGCCTCAAACTCATAATCCTCCTGCCTCAGCCTCCATGGCTGGCTTATGTTGTTGTTTGTTTCATTTTATTTGTTTTGCCTTGGAGACAGGGCCTCACTGTGCAGCCCTTATTGTCTTAGAATTCACTGTGTAGACCAGAATGGCCTTAAACTCACAGAGACTTGGCGAATGTTGGGATTAACATGCAAGCCCTCTCCTGGCCTGAGGTTTTGTTTGTTTTCTTAATACCTATACATTTTTTTAAGATCTTTTTTTTTTTTTTGGCCTTAACATTAAAAGAGTATCAGCAGACTCGTTCTGGTTTCTAAGTAAAAACCTGTGACTTTTTGTCTAGGTTCTCAGTCCATTTTCCCACGTATAGATAGCTCAAAAGACAAAGATGTGCCGTCCTTTGTCTGCCGCTGAGCTGTCTAACTGTATGTTCTGGCCACTCCAGACTGGATGGGCAGCTAAGTCAAAGGACTAAGTGACTTGAACAATCTAGAAAAGGAAATAGCAGCACTGAGTTGTGTTAAGGGTGGAAACTTAGTTAAGAGAAAACACAGGCCAACCGCATAAGACTCAGCTCTCAAGTTTGGACATGCTTGACAAAGAAATGAGGCCTACAGAGTAAATTATCCATGGGATGGACAACTAGATGCGTTATACTAGCACTAAAGGGCGGAGGGGCTGGGGGGGGGGGTGCACTGAGGTGCAAGAAATCCGTGAGCCCGGAGTCAGTTCTTCAGGAATTAGAACTCGTTTTCCTATAGATGCTAAAATGGTAACAGTTCACTTTGTGGGGGTCCTTAAATCAGGATCCTTGTCTGTTAAGTCATACTTCCCCCTCATTTGCCCTGTGTGAAATAAAGTGGAAAAGGGAGGGAGGGTTGAGGGAGGGAGGGAGGGAGGAGGAAGAGAAAGACGGTGGTAGTGGTGGTGGTGGTGGTGGTGGGATGCTGGCGCTGTTATTGGCCCTAAGCCATGTAAGAATGCTCCCAGACCCAGACCGGTTCACCATCTGCCACCCTCACACAAGGATTGTCCCTGCCTGCTAAATTTGCTTCCTCTCTTCTAAAAGTTAACGTTTCCTGTTTCAGAAGGGAACACGTTTACAGTTCTAAGACAGCAGTAAGTAGCTATGTTTAGGTTTCTTTTAAACCGATGTTTTTGGCCGATGTTTCCACAGCAGTTACTTCATGGGGGTTTCCAGCTTTGGGAGCAGAGGCAGGAATTGCACGTTTGATTACAACATCCACCAAGCCGCAGGGAAGACTAGCCTTTCCTCCAGGCTGTGCGATGGTTCACTTATTTAATAGTGCTTTAAAGAAGACTGTGTGCTAGCTGAAAGTGAAAGCTTTCCTTGCCTGGTCAGCTCTCTTACCTCGGAGGGCACCTATGATAACTTAGGTCCTGTCTCCCGTTGATTTTGTCCTCGGTCTCTGGGTTTGTTGTTTGTTTGTTTGTTTGTTTTGACATCTTACAGCTGAAAACAAATTGCTATCGCTTGTTTTCCATCCCATTTTGTATTCTCTGGAGAAAGAAACGTTTTTCAGGTAGAGATGGTTAAAGTGGAGTTGGGCACAGTGGTTCACACCTTCAAGCCACATGCGATTGGGATGACAAGGGCTTACAGACAAGGGTTAACAAGGGTTACAGACAAGGCTTACAGACAAGGGGAACAAGGGTTACCTAGAAGATGTGTCTAGCAGGAAAGCATGGATTTCCCGGGGGGCTGTGCCACTTCCACACTTGGCATTCCAGAAAGGCATAAAAGACCCGCGAACCCCGGCTGGAACAGGTCTTCCGGTTCCACCTCCTGCACTTCACTCACTGCCTGGCCTGCCCTCACCGCTGAACCATAGCAGGCAGGCAGACTGCTTGTTGTAGCTCAGCATTGGCCTAGGCATGGTGACTCCCAGTACTCAGGAGGCTGAATCAGGAGGAGTCCGTATTTGAGCCAACTGGGCTATATAGCAAGACTGTCTCAAACAAACAAACAAACAAACAAACCCCAGACAAACAGAAAAGATGCTAGAAAGGAATCTCAGACAGGGGAGGGCTTGCCTGCTTGCAGGAATCCCTGGGTTTGATCCCCAGGACTGCATAAACCAGGCTCTGTGGCACATGTCTGCAATCTAACACTGGAGAGGCAGAGGCAGAGGCAGAGGCAGGAGAATCAGGAATTCAAACTCATCCTTAGCTACATGATGAATTGGAAGCCAGCCTGGGCTGCAAGAAACTCTTAAAAAACAAAAACAAACAAACAGCAACAACAACAACAAATTAGCTACTTGGGTATTTTGAAACTTCCTGAGTCAGGTGTGGTGGCTCACACGTACAATCCCAGTACTTGAGTATAGCAGGAGGCCAGCTTGGTCAACATAGCAAATTTCACATCAGCCTAGACTAGAGACCCTATCTGAACAAACCAAAAGGAAAAAGTCTTTCTTGTAGCCACATTTGGAGGAGGGGGGGAGGAAAAAAACAAGTGAAATTATTACCAATTTTCTTACTTAGATCATTGTATCTAAAGGGCACACTTTCTGACTGTTTAAATTCCCTCAAGATTTTATATTGACAGCCCTCAGCATTTACATACTAAATTCCCATCACAAATAATTGATTTATATTTAGAATTCCTGAAAAGTCAAGTTCAAAACCAGATGCAAATACTTCCGTTGTTCCAAGCATTGGAAGCTTCCCAGCAAACCAATCACAGCTTTAAAAATTAAATAAAACTAAATGTCCTGAAACCTTTTAGTTTCCTCTTCACACAGGTCATTCAGAGTACTCTGTGTAGACCCGTGGTGACTGGGAGCTGGACAGGTGGGTACAGCTCTCCTCTGGATGGAAGTAGCATTTTCCTCCATGAAACTCCACCAGCTCCCTTTTCCCTCCCTCCCTCCCTCCCTCCCTCCC
>NW_022196905.1:84612848-84618425 GCF_008632895.1 Mastomys coucha
CAGTCCCCACACTGCATACTTCTAATCCTGCTCATTCCACAGGGGGTGGGGGGTGGGGGTGGGGGGCTTTTTATCTCCCTGCTAACTTACTCTCTGATTTACTGACTCTCCCAGCCCCCACCTCTTGTGAGCCCTAAGCTCCCTGGAGCAGTATCTGTTTACTGCTATCTCAGCATCTGTGGCTCAGGAGTCAGGGATCTAGCTTAGTGGTGGAATGCTTGCTAGCCTTGGGTACAGTTCCCAGCACTGAGGAACTGTGGATCAGGTCAGGCTTACTGGATTCGTCATTATAAAGGCTTATTATGTTGTTAATCAGTATATGCTGCATTCAGTAAGACCCAGAAAGATCTAAAAAGATGACTAACTAAATTTCTCTTAAATGCAGCTTGAATGTATTCTTTGTAGTTGGTGCTATTTAAGCTGCAAGCAGTGGCCAAAGGGATGAGAAGTGGGGAAGAATTCTGATTTAGTTAGGAAGTCAAGACTCACAACTCAGAGTAAGGGTGTGAAAAGGCCGAATTCTGTTTCAGAAACTAGAAACTGGACTTAAAGTGTGTGCCACATGCATTCTGTTGAATGGGGATTTCTCAACTGGGGATTTCAGTTACTCAATTCTGTGTCAGAAGAGACATGGAGAGAAGAACAGGAAAGTAATGTACTATAGAACTCGCACTTAGGTGTTTGAAACAAAAGTCATTAAGAGAGAAAATAAGTTCCAAAAATAAGGTTGACCCAAATTTTGTAGTGATTAATGTTTTATCCAAATTTTTGTTGGGCCTGGTGTGCACACCTTTAATCCCAACACTTAGGAGGCAGAGGAAGGCAGATCTCTGAGTTCGAGGCCAGCCTGGTCTACAGAATGGGTTTCAGGACAGCCAGGACTACACAGAGAAACCCTATCTTGCCAGGCGGTGGTGGCACATGCCTTTAATCCCAGCACTTGGGAAGCAGAGGCAGGCAGATTTCTGAGTTCAAGGCCAGCCTGGTCTACAGAGTGAGTTCCAGGACAGCCAGGACTACACAGAGAAACCCTGTCTCATAAAAACCAAAAACAAAAAAAAAACAAAAAAAAAAAAAACAAAAACCCAAATCCTATCTTGAAAAACACTAAGAAATTTTTTATTGAAGGAAAATTATTTTGAAACTAGAATTATATAGCTTTAAAAACTTAGTGTGTGTGTGTGTGTGTGTGTGTGTGTGTATCTTCTCGAGAATCAGCACCATGTCTCTCTATGAAGGTCAGAGTACACCCTGCAGGAATTGCCTCCCTCGTGTGGGTCCTGGAAATTAAACTCAAGTTATCAGGCTTAGCAGCGAGCACTTTAACTACTCAATCATTTTGCCAGTTTACATTGTATATAAAATTTTAACCATATTCACATTTCAGTGCACCCATATCTTACATATAATAAAATAGCATCCTCACTGCATGGGCATAGGGGTGAGAGTCTGCGTTATTTTGAAAATTCTGAATAGATACTTTTTCTCCACCTCGGTGAAAGTCAGTTCCTTTTGTAACTCCAGCTACATTTAGGACTAAGATTGAATTGCTAGTGGCTTAGATAGTGGTTTAGACAGGAGGGAAAGGTAGAAAATGCCAGAACGAGAAGGTTCACCAGAGAGAGGAAGAGGGATTAGCATGTCTGGAGTGCTGCTACCAAGAATAAGAAGACTCTAGACAAGACAGCGCCTCCCTTCTGGGTGGGACTCTAGAGAGCAATGCTGGAGCTGTGAGAAGCTGCCGGTAAGCCTGTGGGATTCCTTCAGCGCCTGGCACTTTCTGTTTTCATTTTTTTCTTCTTTTGCCTGTTTTTGGGAAAGGTAAACAATTCTCAAGGTCGTCTTGTAGGAAAAAAATAAAATATAACGCTGCATCTAACACGGGAAATCAGCAGAAGCCAAGGGAGGACAAAGGTTCTCTCCAGCTTTTTTCCTTTTATTGAAAATGGATTTTTAAAATACAACATATTCTGATTACGGTTTCCCCTCCCCGTACCTCCCAGTTCCTCCTCACCTCCCCACCTCAGTTCCCATCCGGATCCACACCCTGTTTGTCTCTCCTTAGAAAAATAGGCATCTAAGGAGTAATGTTATTTTTATGACTGTGCCTCTGCACAGGGTCGTTTAGCTCTTCTGGTTTTGTACATATGAAGTTGAAAATTGTCTTTTCAAGTGTAAGAATTGGGTTGGAATTTTGACAAGAGATTGCATCGAATCTGTAGATTGCTTTTTGATAGGATGTCCATTTTTACTATATTAATCCTACCAATTTGTAAGCTTTGAAGATCTTTCCTTCTTCAGAGATCTTCAATTTCTCTCTTCAGTGTCTTAGAGGTTTTTTTTTTTATCATACACATACTTTCACTTGCTTAGAGTTACCCCAAGATATGTTTTTGAGGCCACCATGGAAGATGTCGTCTCCCTGAGTTCATTCTCAGTCCGTTTGTCACTTGTATATAGGAGGGCTACTGAGTTTTGTGAATTAATTTTGTATCTAGCTACTTTAGTAGGAGTTTTCTAGTAGAATTTTTAGGGTCCTTTATGTATACTATCATATCATCTGCAAATAAAGATACTTTGAGATTAGAGTCTCCATCGAGAAGTTAGATGGTGTTCTAATAGGTCTGCCGATACATGCTGCTTGGTGGTTTTTCCTTGCAGATTTTAATCTTCTTTCATTGTTCTGTAAGTTCAGTGCCTTGTTCTGTGCTGATGGGAATTTGTTTTCCAGCCCAGTCTATTTGGTGTTCTGTAAGCTTCTTGTACTTGATAGGCCTCTCCTTCTTTACGCTGGGGACCTTTTCTTCTATGATTTTATTGAAGATGTATTCTCACTCCTCTGAACTGGGTTCTTCTCATTCCTTTATTTCTAGTGTCTAGTTAGATTTAGTCTCTTCATGCTTTCCCAGATTTCCTAGATGTTTTGTACCAGGAGTTTTTAAATTTTAACATTTTCTTTTCCTTTATCTTATCTTCAATGCCTGAGATTCCCTCTTCCATCTCTTGTATTCCATTGCTGAAGCTTGCCTGAGTTTTCTATTTGAGTTCCTAAGTTTTTCATTTCTAGTTTCCCCCAGTTTGGGTTTTCTGTATTGATTCTATTTCCACTTGCAGGTCTTGAACTGTTTTCTTCATTTAGTGACATTGTTTGTGTATTCGTAGGTTTCTTTAAGGGATTTATTATTTCCTCGTTAAGGTCCTTGAACATATTTATGAAGGTTATGTTGAAGTCCTTGTCTGGTGCTTCCCCTGTATAACATTTCTCAGGACCTACTGTTGTAGAGTTGCTGGGCTTTAGTGGGGACGTATTGTTCTGGGTGTTACTGTGTTTTTACCTAGGAATATAGGGTCTGGGATGATTGTAATCTGAGGTCTTGCTGATATCTGGTCTTGTCTTTGTTGAGTGCTTGCTCTGTCCCTTGGTTTCTGTTGCCCTCTCAGGGTCTTAGGAGAGTATGGTGGCTGTGTGCTGCCTGGAAGGAAGTGTTTCTGAGTCTCTGCAAATGTGGTCACTGGGGGTTCCAGTTAGAATGTGCTTCTTGGTACTGGGACCTGACACTTGTTCCTTCTCTTGGTGGCTGTCTTCTCATAGAAGATGGGAAGCTAGCTCTGCCCCTGTCATCTTTCCTACGTTCACTCAAACAGAGATTCCCTGACAACCCACCAGCTATGCTGGCCAGGAAAGCAGGCTGGCAATCTTCCCTCTCCCTCCCCAATCTTGTCCCCAGCTCTGTAACAGATTATCTGTTATAGCCCCGCTTTGAATAAGACTTAAATTCAGTTTGTTTCAGCCAAAAGTAGAGCCTATGAAATGGAAAGATTGTGCTCTTTTGCTGCCCTCTGCTGGCCACTGGCATATGTACATGCCATGGCATACTCATGCATGTGCTCTCACACACTAATAGGAAATAAAAGAAATACAAAGATAATTGATTTAAAAAAAATACAGCTATTTTTGAGATAGTATTCACATACTGTAACATTTACCTAATTGAAATGTATAGTTCTTATCTGGGACATTCATCTGCCCTCAACAATTTGCTTTTAAGATATTTGAAGCTGAGGAGATGGTCCCATGGATAAACTACTTGCTGCACAAGCAGGAGGTTCCAACTTTGGAAGCATAGTGGCTTGAATCTGTAATCCTAGCCATGGAAAGGCAGAAGCAGGAAGTCCCTTGGGACGTGCTGGCCAGCGAACTGAATCAGCCATTTCCAGGGTTAGTGAGAGAGCCTTTCTCAAAAGATAAGGTAGAGAGAGCAATTGAGAAAAAATGCTTGACCTCAACATCTGGTCTACACACACACACACACACACACACACACACACACACACACAGAGAGAGAGAGAGAGAGAGAGAGAGAGAGAGAGAGACAGAGACAGAGACAGAGACAGAGACAGAGGAGACAGAGAAAGACACAGACAGAACAGAAACACAAAAAGAAATACATATAGATTTTTTTTGAGGCTTGCTTTCCTGAAATCAGGTACCAAATAAAAAAAATTTAAAAGGAGTAACTGGGACCAGCAGGACCAGGCACACAGGAACTCTGCCATCCCAGTGACTCGGGTTGCTTCTGCCCAGCCAGTGCCTGAGCAGACCTTGGGTGCAAACTCTGTAGTCATTCCCAAAACACCCAGAGGAAGCTCCACTCCCAGGTGCTCTAACAAGACTAGGGTCACAGGATCCCAGAATCACAGGATCACAGAGACAGCTTGACTCTGAGGAGTTCTGACACAATCATGATCAGAGGAAGGACAGGCTTCAGTCAGATTTAGCAAGGGCAGGTAGAACTAGAGATAACCAGATGATGCGGGCCAAGCGTAAGAATATAAGCAACACAAACCAAGGTTACTTGGCATCATCAGAACCCAATACTCCCACCATTGCAAGTCCTAGACACACCATCACACTGGAAAAGCAAGATTCAGATATAAAATCACTTCTTATGATGATAATACAGGACTTTAAGAAAGACATAAATAGCACCCTCAAAGAAATACAGGAGAACACAGGAAAACATCTAGAAGCCCTTAAAGAGGAAACACAAAAATCTCTTAAAGAACTACAGGAAAACACAGTCAAACAGGTGAAGGAAATAAGCAAAACCATCCATAATCCAAAAATGGAAATAGAAACAATAATGAAATCAGAAAGAGAGACAACCCTGGAGTTAGAAAACCTAGGAAAGAAATCAGGAGTCATAGATGCAGACATCACCAACAGAATACAAGAGATAGAAGAGAGAATCTCAGGGGTAGAAGACACCATAGAAAACATTGACACAACAGTCAAAGAAAATGCAAAAAGCAAAAAGCTCCTAACCCAAAACATCCAGGAAATCCAAGATGCAATGAGAAGACCAAACCTAAGGATAATAGGTATAGAAGAGAGTGAAGACTCCCAAGGAGTCAAGGTAATGGGCCAGTAAATATCTTCAACAAAATTATAGAAGAAAACTTCCCTAACCTAAAGAAAGAGATGTCCATGAACATATAAAAAGCCTATAGAACTCTAAATAGACTGGACCAGAAAAGAAATTCCTCCTGTCACATAATAATAAAAACACCAAATGC